>NW_018404007.1:141667-212880 GCF_002113885.1 Mizuhopecten yessoensis
ATTTTTGTTGACCTTTGTCCATGGAAGGTCCCTGCAAAATTTCATTGAAATTGGTTCAGGGGTTTTGGAGAAGAAGTCGAAAATGTAAATTGTTTACGGACGCACGACGGACAAAAGGCGATTGCAATAGGTCACTTGAGACTTTGTCTCAGGTGACCTAAAAAAGGAAATATATCTCCCGGCTGAAAGGTTGGAAAACTTTAACCGGAGGTTATTAAAACAAGTAAAATTGTTGCTAATAAAAAACGTGGGCTTTCAAAGCAAAATAAATAAAACAAAAAACACTGATCTGATCAGTCTCAAAAAATCTGATGAACTTGAATTTATTTTTGTATTTTTATGTTGAAATTTTCCCAAACCATTTGTTAACTCTATCATACCAACATGAGGAGTCAGGACACTGTTTAGTATCATATTCTCTATAAAAGTATACAAGACATATAACAAGTCAAAACATGGCACACTATATGCAAGTTTAACCCTATAAATGCAACCAAAATTAGTCATTAGTTTTATTTATAATGTCTTTACAGAGACCCTATTTCTTTTCACAACAGACCTACCTCTCCTCTTGAGGAAGACTTTGCCAAACTTGAAGAGCTGACTTTCATCTCCTTCCTTCTCTTGCTCCTGTCAAACCAAACAAAGACAACATTTTGTGAATTAGCAATAATTAAACCCAGTGATCAGACAGAAAATTGTCTGTGAAGATGTTAGCCGAGTACAGCTGGAAAGACACATTAAGTGCACAACATATAAACATCTCTTTTCTACTAGTTTCAGATGTAGTGTCAAATATGACAATCTTTGAAATCAAAATAGTCCAGGCTAACAATGTTAATCTCTTATCAGTGTTTTATGAGAGGAATAGTGTTTTAGTGCATTGTATGTAAAATTTAGTCTTGTTAAATTCTTTCTGATTCACATATCAATTTTTGTTTGTCCTGGAAATAAACTGGGCTTAGAGCTATAGCGTTTGATGTGACAATATGATTTGATTTTGCCTAGAGTTGTATTCAATTGGCTGCTGCAAATCACTACTGACACAAAACACACCCAGGCCAGTACGTTTGGATTGTGGGCAAGTCAGAATTTTCTGCAGGAACAATACCAACTTATCTACTGTATATATATTACCCTCAGTATTGTATTCTCGGCATACCATTTTTTCTATCAAATATAAAATGGCTTTGTTTCTTTTTTTGGAGAAGCACTGTTTCAGAACGAATTGCCTGAAGGACCAGTGCTTTAGGAAGTTTAGTGTTTTGGTCCTGTTTACTACATGGTTTACAATCACCTTAATGACACATAATGTGTACTGGTAAATTTTTCATTGAAATCTATTGTATGCAAATATGTTAAGAAAGTTGTACAGTAGATTTCGCTTAATATCACTTCCCATTTGTCAGCGAAAAACATGATATTAACCGAAACATGACATAAACAGAATACGTATTTTCTGACGTTTTTCAGCCCTCAAAACCGGAAGTGAACTTAGTCAAATGCCTAAGTGATGTGGCTCTACGAAGAAGATTGTAAAATAAAGATATTTTGTAACTAACCTTATTCTTTACTATAGTTGAAATATAGTATAAGTAAATAAGTATAGAAATAAAGATATTCTTTGTATTTCATTTCAGTATGCAGTTACATTTCATATAGTTAGTAGCAAAATGACGATCAGTATGATCGTAATTATGATTGTTTACTGCAGTAGTGATGTAGGCATACAAATTAGTGTTTGGCTGGTATTCTGCATCAAATTCAATTGTAAACATGAGACTTGGTAAATATTTACCTTTATCTTGATATATATACTGTTCTTTCGCTAGTAACATCTGTTTATAGTTTTATTTCTTTAAATATTTGCTGCAAGTGTGACATCGTTTTCTGCGAGTTTGTCTATCGCACCGTGACTTTTTACATTTGAAACGTAGCATTTCATTGGATGACCTCAATATGCAAATAAGAACACCAGGCAATGATAAAGTCTCGATGCATATTTTATTCACTCATTCTCAGTTACAATGTGTACATTGCTACTGACCAATCAGATGCCGTGTTATGAAATCGGGTTAAACCAGCCGTAAACGAGGGAAGTGAAAAATGTAGGCTTGTTACGATAGTTTGAACAATAAATGAAAACACAAAAGGCAATCTATTTATCACATCGACATTTGGAAAGTGTAATTAAACATAGGTCATAATTTTGCAATGAATACATTCTCGCAGATCACGATTTTACACCAGCAGCATACGGTAGAATTACGACAACACCATGTCGGCGTCGTACGTGGGTTATTTGAGATTCAAAACAAAGACAATTTTATCGTATTGTACGTGAACCTTGGTCAAACTTAAATAATTTAAGAAACTTATTGTTTGAAAGACACTCTTTATTTTAATCTCATTCAACATTTGTCATATTTTACGGAAGACCGTCCACTTGTATGCCTACTTCACGACAACGTAAATTCATATCTGGATACGAGCTGTAATGGAAGATAGTACACCTGTTAGTTGACTTGGCATTACAAAAGTTTACAGATGTAAGACTGTCCTAGCTACCCAACCACAGGTGAAAATCCTGTTAACAAGTATGTAAGGTCAACCTATTGTTTAACAGTCAGCCAGGTGTAACCTATTGTTTGACAGTCAGCCAGGTGTCAAAAAATACCCCGTTAGGGCGCGGCGTTGTTTACATAACGCGTCCAGGTGTGACGGAAGGTCCCCGGGGGCATTTATCAAGAGTCATTACCGCCATTTACCTGTATTTTTTTTGTGACAGTGGCCAAAATAAAGTGATATTAAGAGAAGTCGACATAAAATCAGGTGATAATAAAAGAATTGAATTGCATAGATTATATAGCAGGAAAAACGGTGCATCATGATATTAAGCGACGTGATATTAAGTGAAATGTACTGTATTGACAGGGTGGTTTTTTTTTACAAAAAGGGGCCAAACTTTGCAAATACATGTAATAGGAACTTGAACAACATTATTTATATACATAACTTTACATATAGCTTGTGTTCGTGCCAATAGCAGAAACGAAATGCAACATGAAAACTCACCATTTGTTCCTTGAGCCATTTCTCTCGTTCAAATCGTTCTTTCCTCCATCTGAGTTCATTCTCCCCCTCTTCATCTTCCTTCTCCCCCTCAGACTCACTTCCAAACATGTCTTGTTGAGTGTCATCATCTACACACAAAAAAAATGTTGAACAGGAAGTCATCCTACCTCAATAGCACAGCATTTAAGTCACCATCTGGCAGCCTTTATCAATGACTACCATACTTTTCCATTTGTAATGGAGGTGGGCAGAGAATTTCTCCTGAGCAAATCATAAATTTGGGCAAATAATTGCATACTATGTTCACAGCAAATCATTGAATCCCAACTAAAATCTGTTTACCACTACTATGGTCCCAATGAGTTGGACTGATACATGATACACAAGATCCTATACATAACCTTACAGACACGCGACATCAAGATTCAGTCACTTGGTAAAGGGTTTGGTTTGGTTTAGTATTGTTTAACGTCCTATCAACAACTATGGTCGTTTAAGGATGGCGTTCCCTGTGTGCAAGATGCGTGCGTGTAGTGTATGCGTGTGTGTTTTAGGAGGCTGCGATATATTCATGTTTGTCTTCTTGTGATAGCGCGAAACTGATGCCGACTTTATAGTGCTACCTCACTGAAACATACTGCCGAAGACACCCAGCAGGTACTTACTCCTGTCCTAGTTCAAGGTACTATATATACAACCAGATACCTATGGCCCTTACAATCCCCTGCTCAAATTATCCTTGGTAGTTTACATAACTATTATGTGAATAAAGTTCATGTCATAGAATCATTATTTAGCAACACAGATGGATTCCCTTAATACTGTTTACTAATGCTATCCTCTTATACCTACCAATGTCCCTCCACCTGAACTGTCGTTTGCGCCCTGCCCCCTCCGAGTGAAGGTCCCCGTCCTGCAGGTACATCTCCTGAAAGCGCATCAATTCACGCTTATCCTCATCGATCAGCTGCTTCCTGGAGAGTAAAAACAGGAGGTAAAACTAACACCAATATTGTCACCTTATACAACACAAATGCAGAATAGGCCTAGTTTATTTAATTAGTATAAACTGTATTATCTTTGTTGGCTTTGGATCTTCAGAAATAAACACTAGAGAATGTCTGTTAGACATATATGCCCAGCACAGAAGATGGCAGTTAATAAAGAGAGTATAGTGACACGCTAATCAAGCATCTTTACCCATTCTCAGGAATACTTACAAGTGGGCACGGCCGACTTGATTACGGAGCTCCTCCTCTCCTACAGTCACATCTTTGTCCCCCTCTTCCATCTCCATGAAGTCGTCCTCTTCAGCAATATCCAAGTTTTCGTCACTGTCATACTCACTTCCTGTTAATCACAAAAGAGTTACGTTCTCCATTTGCATAATATTCATACTGAAATCTTACGAAGTCATTAGTTATAGCATAAACTGACAACCAATGAGTATTCCTATAAGCTCTGCAGACAGCAAATATATAAACAATGCCAGGTTTTACTAAACAGGTTTATTTCCCCCTTGTTTGACTCTTCCCAAAAGTAAAGACAAATTATGTACATTTTTTTATGTCATAATTAACAAGAGGCCCATGGGCCTAAACGGTCACCTGAGTCCTACAGTATTTATTTTTGTTGTTGAAATATGTACCAATTTGAGTACAAAATAGTTCAGTATAACGTAAACTCAAGTTTGTCAGGTCCATGAGTCAATCATTCCTACAAAGTTTCAGTTCAATCGGCCCAGCAGAACTTGACTTTAAGTTTGAAATAGTTTTTCAAAATGGCGGCTGTGGCGGCCATATTGGATTTCTGATCGACCCGAAAAATAACAACACTTGGTCAGGGAGATGTCAGTAACCTTCCCATGAAATATTAATGAAATCCCTTTGCCAGTATTTCAGCTTAAGTTGAAAATGTAAAATGTTAACGGACGACAGACGAAGATGGATAGCAATAGGTCACTTGAGCTAAAGCTCAGGTGACCTAAAAATCAAAATTTAATTTTTGAATTATATCTGGTTATTACCTGACAGTTCGGCTTCCTCATCTACAAAATCTTTCCTGATAAGTCTATAAATGTGAAAATAAACAAAGATTAGTTAACTGAAAAGACTGATGAAACCAGGTTTAAAGTACATTGTAATGTAATTGTAATGTAATGTATTATATTTATCAGTATAATAACTTTCATTAACCACGTCAGGCAGCAGAGACTGGACTGACTCACAGGACAAATAAGAGACTTTGGTAATATATTCAAATGATTAATTCAATCAGGTCACACATCTTATCTAGATTCGTAAATCTGAGGGAAAATTTAAGATTTCAGAGTTAAGCAAATCATGGAATGATTTGAGAATCTACCTGTGTTTATTGCCATCAGTAAACCTAATATCCACGTTAGTTTATTTCCTGTACCTACCCATGTTTATTGCCAGCAGTAAAGCCAGTAAACTTGCTAGGAGCCTCCCCATCTACTTCATCTCCACTGTCCTCGATATTATCTGTGTCATTTCCTTCTCCTGCATCTTCATCGTCACTCAGTTCATTCTGTAGAAAAGCAGTCAACATTAGACCAAAAACAACAAAATGCAGAGAGCAGTCAACATTAGACCAAAAACAACAAAATACAGAGAGCAGTCAACATTAGACCAAAAACAACAAAATACAGAGAGCAGTCAACATTAGACCAAAAACAACAAAATACAGAGAGCAGTCAACATTAGACCAAAAACAACAAAATACAGAGAGCAGTCAACATTAGACCAAAAACAACAAAATACAGAGAGCAGTCAACATTAGACCAAAAACAACAAAATACAGAGAGCAGTCAACATTAGACCAAAAACAACAAAATACAGAGAGCAGTCAACATTAGACCAAAAACAACAAAATACAGAGAGCAGTCAACATTAGACCAAAAACAACAAAATACAGAGAGCAGTCAACATTAGACCAAAAACAACAAAATACAGAGAGCAGTCAACATTAGACCAAAAACAACAAAATACAGAGAGCAGTCAACATTAGACCAAAAACAACAAAATACAGAGAGCAGTCAACATTAGACCAAAAACAACAAAATACAGAGAGCAGTCAACATTAGACCAAAAACAACAAAATACAGAGAGCAGTCAACATTAGACCAAAAACAACAAAATACAGAGAGCAGTCAACATTAGACCAAAAACAACAAAATACAGAGAGCAGTCAACATTAGACCAAAAACAACAAAATACAGAGAGCAGTCAACATTAGACCAAAAACAACAAAATACAGAGAGCAGTCAACATTAGACCAAAAACAACAAAATACAGAGAGCAGTCAACATTAGACCAAAAACAACAAAATACAGAGAACAGTCAACATTAGACCAAAAACAGTCAACATTAGACCAAAAACAACAAAATGCAGAGAGCAGTCAACATTAGACCAAAAACAACAAAATACAGAGAGCAGTCAACATTAGACCAAAAACAACAAAATACAGAGAGCAGTCAACATTAGACCAAAAACAACAAAATACAGAGAGCAGTCAACATTAGACCAAAAACAACAAAATACAGAGAGCAGTCAACATTAGACCAAAAACAACAAAATACAGAGAGCAGTCAACATTAGACCAAAAACAACAAAATACAGAGAGCAGTCAACATTAGACCAAAAACAACAAAATACAGAGAGCAGTCAACATTAGACCAAAAACAACAAAATACAGAGAGCAGTCAACATTAGACCAAAAACAACAAAATACAGAGAGCAGTCAACATTAGACCAAAAACAACAAAATACAGAGAGCAGTCAACATTAGACCAAAAACAACAAAATACAGAGAGCAGTCAACATTAGACCAAAAACAACAAAATACAGAGAGCAGTCAACATTAGACCAAAAACAACAAAATACAGAGAGCAGTCAACATCAGACCAAAAACAACAAAATACAGAGAACAGTCAACATTAGACCAAAAACAGTCAACATTAGACCAAAAACAACAAAATGCAGAGAGCAGTCAACATTAGACCAAAAACAACAAAATACAGAGAGCAGTCAACATTACACCAAAAACAACAAAATACAGAGATTTTACTTGATGGAAGGAATTCAATAAAATGCACTACTCTGTTACGCTCACCTTGTCATTATGATCGAACTTCTCTTCCTCATCACTCACTATCCTGAACTCCTCCTCCTCCTCCTCTTCATCATCATCATCTAATGGCAACTTGCGCTTCATTCCTGTCTTCTGTGAATCCTGAGGCATTTTACCACTGGAAGCATAAAGTTTTTTCTGTAACATCGCAACATGGATGTAAAGTGTTCCACCATTTTTTTTTATCTAAATGCTCCCTATTTTCACATGACGCTTAGTACACAAATATGTACCTAGAACAACACATTGTGACCATAAAATCAGTATTTTTACCTCAATGGTTTGAAAGTGCAGTGGATAGTGTACTCACCATTCACCGCAGTGATCTGGGTTAAATACCCCGAAATAGACATGAATGTATGGAGTCGCCTAAAAGACCCTGGGTACTAGTATTCTCCAACAACTTCAGTTTCCTCCCATATTAAGACACCCAACCCCTTACCCAAGCAAACAACAATGATTAACATTATAGACTCGTTCCATAATTGTTGTAAAAAAACAGTTGTACTATTTTCACACGATAATAACCTCTTAAATCAACTACAGAACCATAACAAAGTTCAACAAAAATGAAATGTAACTGAGTTTTGAATAAATAAAACTAACAAGTTTGATATCAAATCACTGCTTAAATGTACATTATTATAGTTACAACATAATATTCAATGGAAAAATCATAAATTATAGAGTGTATAATGTTTTAATTTCTTGCATTCTCATGATTTACCCGTTTTATGTAAAATAAATATGGAGATAACCCATTCACCCAGCTGTTTCGGCAGACACTTTAAAACGTGATAATCCAAACACTTCAAAAGCTCTTGTCAACAAAGTTTCCTCGTACCTGCCAGCGAATTGTCCGGAGCAGAGCCCCAGCAGTTCGTCCATGTTGCCCTGTGTTTGCTGGGTTCCAAACAGACTCTTACAGGACTTCTTATCCTCACTCTGAGTAGCTGTCAACATTAAGGGGTGAGCTTCATCAAATAAAATCAATTCTCAAACCAAGCAACATTTCTTGTCGAGTTGGTATCAATACAATATTTGTATGAAATTCATGAATCAAATGAAACTTATTTTATGAACTATCAGGTTATCGAGTGGTCTGTGTCAAAACAACTGATGCCATATTTGAGTCCTCCACATACAGTATTATCAATACAATTTCCACTCACCACCAAATCGTCCTGAGCAAAGCCCTAATAGTTCATCCATGTCAGATGACTCTGCATTATCTGTGTTACCTAGAGTAAATGAACGCACGTTTTTCTTGCCTGTTGATCCAACCTTCAAAAACCTGAAATAAAATGTACATCAAAATTTATCAGGAAAATATCAAGTTTTCATCATGTACCCATGCCAACCTTTTGAACAAAATTGGTAAAAACTGGAATCCGTTCAATTATAAAACGTAGAAGGGTCTTGGTACCAGCAAGTAATAGTCAAAACAAACTACATTGTCTTCTACATGATGTATTTATATCAGGCAGGTTCTATAGTAAGACTAAAACAGCATCCACCACTGATAACAGTGGGTCAGTCTTACGGGTAGACTTAACCACCAATGTCTAACACAATGTCCACCACTGATAACAGTGGGTCAGACTTACATGTAGACTTAACCACCAATGTCTAACAAAATGTCCACCACTGATAACAGTGGGTCAGTCTTACGGGTAGACTTAACCACCAATGTCTAACAAAATGTCCACCACTGATGACAGTGGGTCAGTCTTACGGGTAGACTTAACCCCCAATGTCTAACACAATGTCCACCACTCATAACAGTGGGTCAGACTTACGGGTAGACTTAACCACCAATGTCTACCACAATGTCCACCACTGATAACAGTGGGTCAGACTTACGGGTAGACTTAACCACCAATGTCTAACCCAATGTCCACCACTCATAACAGTGGGTCAGACTTACGGGTAGACTTAACCACCAATGTCTACCACAATGTCCACCACTGATAACAGTGGGTCAGACTTACGGGTAGAGTTAACCACCAATGTCTAACACAATGTCCACCACTGATAACAGTGGGTCAGACTTACAGGTAGACTTAACCACCAATGTCTAACAAAATGTCTACAAGTTCTCAGGGAGGATTTACCATCCACTTTAGTCCCCCAGCTATACTGACTGTAAGTATCTATCATACTAGCTTGATGGGAAGATTTAACCAGACTATCTCTTAGCTTTTTAGGTAGATTTAGCTGTCAGCACCTGACACTTTACTATGGAGACTTCCAGCGAGTCCTGTAATAGACTTACCCATCAGCATCTAACATTTGTGATTGAGAATCCTCCAGGTAGAAGAGGGGCATCTCACTCTGTGTCTGTGTCGGCGGCAGGGCTTGGTTGTTGCCATAAAGATCCTGGGAGTCTTCAATGGGTGGGGGCAGGTTCATGCGCTTTTTCTGTGTCTGTACATCACACAATGTCAAAGTTGATATTAAGAGTTAATGACATGACACCACTATTGTTTGGGAAATTTAACTGAGCAAAAGAGAATATAACTGAACAGTTGGGGGTTTCTAGTGAACAAGGAATCTTTACTTATATCCTTTAAACATTTTTTGCTAAGTGCTCTTATTTACATTATTAGCTAATTATTATGAAACATGAATGTTCAGTACTATAGGAAGTGGTGTGCTTGCAATTTCTTCCCAATTTTGAAATCTTTGAAAGGAGTTATGCCGTTTCCCTGATTGTTATGAAATGAAGTGATCAGTAACCTAGCACTAGGGAGCAAATGTATGTGGGGAAGAGGGGTCAGCGAAAGTGTTTTTTTCTCGTATACACTACTAGTAAAATATCTAAAACAACAGGCATCACTCACCTGGTATTAATCTCACACTTGTAATCTTAAAAGTGGACTAAAATATAGCTACAGGCAAAATATCAGTGTTTTATTCATAAGAACCTATTAAAAGATTTAAACATATGACACCTGTGACCTTGAATGTCGAACAAGGACATTATAATATTAGGTTGAACAGAGTTTATAGTCTTCCAACCCAGCATGCTTCTGGAAAAATATCATTACCCAGGACCTTTTCGTTATACAGAACAAATCATTTAAAGATTTAAACATATATTGACCACTGTGACCTTGAATATGGGCGGAGCTCATACACTTGGTAGTCCTTCATCCCAGCATGTTACTAGCATTATCCTAGGCCTCTTGGTTATTCAGAAGAAGTTGTTTAACTGTTTTTAACATATTTGACCCCTGTGACCTTAGATATAAGTCAAGGTCATTTATTTGAACAAACTTGGAAGCCCTTCATCCCAGCATGTTACTGGCCAAATATCATCACCCTAGGTCTCTCGGTTATTCAGAAGAAGTTGTTTAAAAGATTTTAACATATTTGACCCCTGTGACCTTGAATATAAGGCATGGTCATTTATTTGAACAAACTTAAAAGCCCTTCATCCAAGCATGTTACAGGTTTAATATCATCATCCTAGGCCTCTTGGTTATTCAGAAGTTGTTTAAAAATTTTAACATATTTGACCCCTGTGACCTTGAAAATTGATGAAGGTCATTTATTTGAACAATCTTGGTAGCCCTTCATCCAAGCATGCTTCTGGCCAAATATCATCACCCTAGGCCTTTTGGTTACTGAGAAGAAGTTGATTAAAGTAAAAAGTTGACGCCGGACGGGCGCCGCACCATGCCATAAGCTCACTTGGCCCTTAGAGCCAGGCGAGCTAAAAGTATTGGTTGACTCGAGTAATAAACAAATCAAATGTGCGAATTAAATACCTTACACATAGAACAATTTTCATGAAACTACCAAACTTACTGGGGAAGTTGACATGGAAGCCAGGTGTTTGGAGAAGGGAGAGAACTCCTCCACTGCCCGCGACTCCTCCAGACTGTGGGGTACTAGAAAATGAGAGGCTGACACCCCTGTTTCAATACTCTTTGCATCTGAAAAAAATTCCGTAAATAAGCTGTAATATACTAAAGCTATCAAGAATATTAATTTTCACTGTGTGGAATATCAACGGATAGCATAAACATTTTGAGCACAAACGAATACCTTTTATCAACACATTGATTAAAGATTTCAGTGCAGTGCAGGTATTCTAGATATATAACAAATTATTTTTGGTTTGTTATAAAATTAACATAGTCTCTTTCAGTCAATAATACTTTGAGCAAAACACTACAGATTTTAAATTGCACCTGTGGACTTCTGGTCGTAGTCTACCACCCCAGACGACTGCTGGACATTGTCTGCGACACCAGACGACTGCTGGACATTGTCTGCGACACCAGACGACTGCTGGACATTATCCACCTCTTTGGCGGATCGCTGGGCACAGTCCATCGAACAGGCTACAGCATTACTGTCTTCGTCATCGCTGATCTGCAGGACTCTGCTTTTCTTCTTGGTTGACATAGCCTTCACTACCTCTTCTAAAAAACATCATAATCAATATCAGTTAAGTACATTATTGTAGAAATCTTTTCCTTAATTCAGATCTTATAACACATATTTCACAATTCTTTCTAACAAATATATTATAAACATGAATGTATTTTTTTACTTAACCTATCTAATATTTACTAAAGAAATTTCCCAGCTACAGATATAATTTTACAGTTGAATACCTTCTTTTTCCTCTTCTTCCTCATTGTCGGACAACTGTAACTTAAGATTGAGATCACCATCCTCTTTCTCGCTTTCCTCATCTTCTTCAGCCTCATCATCCATGAACGGATTCTTCTGGAATAACAAATATAAATTGATTTTATACATTCTGTATGTAACATAGATAAATCTGCTAAGGCCTGTAGCATTAAGAAAGACATCCCCCTGGGTGTTTAGACAATGAATAATATCCTAATCTGTCTGTGGTTCTGGTCTTGTTATTTTCGTATCTATTGGTGATGGTATTTCTATACCTTGGCTTGAAATAATTATATATGGGGATATGATATGGAATTTTCTTGATGAACAAAAGTAAATCTGTGCTCTGTAAAGCGTATGTCCTGAAACATCGTGAGGATCACCATTAGGCCAACTAAAACAAAGAAGGAAATATTTGCACACAGAGGCACTTTTTGTCAATCTTGAGTGGTGACACAATGTCTGACTATGGAACACACGAAGTAAAAGTTTCATCAATAAGTCAGAAACTAGTGCCTACATTTGGGATAAAGCCTATGCAGTTTCACCGCACCAAATTATCCATTTTACTGCATTAATACTCTGTCAAGATACTTTGCCTGACAGTCAAATTAATAGTTAAGGATTGACAATTTTCTGTGTCATAAGTTAATTATTAGTAAACTCCATGTTAACAAAATTTGTACTTGATTAATCTGACAAAAAATAGAGCGGGAAGCCACAGGCATACTAATACCTCTGTTCAACTAATGAAGGTTTTAATGTCTCAGCCAATTTGAGGCTATAGCAGCCATTTTGAATTCCAAAATATAAAAGTTGATCTTAAGTATATGTCCCCTAATAGGCTATACATCACCTCCACAAAGTATCAAATTGCATGTAGTTGGCCCCACAGAACTCAAGTTATAACCATTATTGTCTCGGCCAATAAGAAGGCCATGGCGGCCATCCTTAGTGCAAAAACAACAAGAGGCCCATGGGCCTTAACGGTCACCTGATATATTTATACAGAGAGTTGATTTCGTTTTTAACATGAACAGAAATATTATTCAAAGTGACAAAAAACAATAAAACCACCTTATTCAATATCAAGCATACAGATTTCAGACTAAAAAGGATTTGAAACTAGCACCTCTGATTCTAAACAAGGAAAATGAAGAAATTTTAGCACACTGACTCCCTTGAGCCCCACCCTACAGCCCTTGGGGGTAGGGCTGGCTCAAAATTTTCAAAGTATCAAACTGTCAACTCAAGGTTATAATTCCAATCAAGTTATTAACATGTAATATTCAAAGTATCATTTGCCATTATAAACCATAATAAATTTTGCCCCCCCCCCCCCCCCCTCCTTCCCCAGGGGGTAAACGTGAGACCCTAGGGTCATAAACCTTAAGACCCTTCCATCTATGAAGAGTATTTGATTCTACCATATCTGGGTCTTGAGAAGAAGATTTTTGAAATTTCAGTCAATTCAACCCTTTTTGGCCCCACCCATCAGCCCCTGGGGGTCAGTCAGGGCTCATAGGTGCATACTATCAAACTGCTACCTAATACTGATAATGCTAACCCAAATTGAATTACTTCCAATGGAAATTAAACAAATGTTGGTCCAAAATGTGATTTCCCTATATAAACTATAGTAAAGTTTACCCCCTCCCCAGGGGGAAACGTGAGACCCCAGGGTCAAGAAATTCACAATTTCGGTAAAGCACCTTAAGACCCTTCCATCTATGAAGAGTATTTGATTCTACCATATCTGGGTCTTGAGAAGAAGATTTTTGAAATTTCAGTCAATTCAACCCTTTTTGGCCCCACCCATCAGCCCCTGGGGGTCAGTCAGGGCTCATAGGTGCATACTATCAAACTGCTACCTAATACTGATAATGCTAACCCAAATTGAATTACTTCCAATGGAAATTAAACAAATGTTGGTCCAAAATGTGATTTCCCTATATAAACTATAGTAAAGTTTACCCCCTCCCCAGGGGGAAACGTGAGACCCCAGGGTCAAGAAATTCACAATTTCAGTAAAGCACCTTAAGACCCTTCCATCTATGAAGAGTATTTGATTCTACCATATCTGGGTCTTGAGAAGAAGATTTTTGAAATTTTAGTCAATTCGACCCTTTTTGGCCCCGCCCCTCAGGCCCCTGGGGGCGTAGGACTAAACCGGCAACTATTTTTGTTGACCTTTGTCCATGGAAGGTCCCTGCAAAATTTCATTGAAATTGGTTCAGGGGTTTTGGAGAAGAAGTTGAAAATGTAAATTGTTTACGGACACACGACGGACGACGACGGACAAAAGGCGATTGCAATAGGTCACTTGAGACTTTGTCTCAGGTGACCTAAAAAGCTGGTCATTTGGTAAAACAAACAACTAACAGTTGAGGTATCATATTTCATAATTTTTACCTGTAACAAAACTGTCTGGATTATTGAGGTTCTATTACACTTGTATTAATTACTTTTCTTGTTATTTTACCTCTCTTGGTTCCTCATCCTGCTCCAATTCTTCATCAGCATCTCCAAACTGTTCTTCAAAGTCGTCATCTTCAACATCTGTGTCGGAATGGTCAGACATTTCTGCCTCATCATCTAGTAAAGCCTCCTCCTCATCTCCCTCAAAGCCTGCCTCATTGTCCAAGTCATAAACCTGCTGGTGCTTCAACCGATTCTTCTCCCTTTTCTGAGCCATCACCACCGACAGTTGAGACTTAAGAGCCAGTAGCTTTGCTCCTATAAGACAATGCAATTTGATAAGACTTTACAATAGTGAAAGAATTCTACAGTAAAATTATTGATGAATGTGATTCTGAGCAATACTTTTTGGTCCATTTCAGCAGACCTAGAACTAACCTGGCGTGTCCAGTTTGAGAAGAGGGTTATCCTCAATGGGTGTGGCATGGTATGTGAATGTGCTTTCCTTCAGTTCCTCACGGTCAGGGGCCATTTTTTCTTTTTGTACAACACTGTAAAAGTAAAATATTTCATCACTACCTTGAGCTTGGAACGAAAACTAAGTTTGTTTTATTTCTATTAACAAATCAACTGGCCATTCATCTGCTTTAATATGAGATATTTGTTATTAAAGTATCAAACATAAATTGATATCAAGGCAAGTCTATGATTACTAGTCCTAAACCAATGTATTGTGCTTGTCAGAGGTTTTTCTCCTGGTACTCCAGCTTCCCCAACTACCAAAACCTGGTATATCCTTAAATGACTATAGCTGTTAATAGGATGTAAAACACAAATAAACCAAACCAAATCAAGGAAAAATTTACCTGATCTGAACATCCTGATCAGATGTCTTCTTTTCTTTCTTTTGTGAATGTCTGAGAAACCTCTCCATAAATATTGACATTTCTCTATTTTTGGGGGTGGAGCCTCCACTGTCCTCATCCAGACTGATGAAAGAGTTGGGTCCTCCACTTAAGCGAGGGAGGGACGACAGGTCACCAAGTGTCCCCCGGTTAGCCAGCTTTGTACTTGGTGTGTCCTCTTTGTTTGACACTTCAGTATCCACATCTCCACTAACAGCACTACTAGGTTGGTCTGTGGTGTCACACACCTCCATGGCACAGCTGTCCTTACACAAGTCCTGCTCACACACATCGGAATCTGGTTTTTTATTCGAGTCTTCAATACCTTGAAGTTCGAATGACGACTCCATTTTGAGCTTCTCTACTTTATTGGTATTTGTTGTTTCTTCCTCTATAACTAAGTCTGGTAATTCATCGAAGTCAAGGTTGCTGGGTTCCTTTTGAAGTTCCCCAGATTGTCCACATGTTGACTTACTCTCAGATTGTCCACATGTTGACTTACTTTCAAGACAACTATCACTGTGACCAGGTTTGTCCCTATGTGACTGAAGATCTGGCAGACTGTCATTGTCACTGTCTGCCCCTGTGTGTGGTACCCCAGTTTCTGTAGGCTGAGCACTGTCCGATATGTCAGCAGTTTGCCTATCTACCGACAGATCTACCTCCATACCCTGGCAATCAGTGGATGATAACTTTGGACTGGAAAATCTGGTTTTAGATAAAACTTCCTCACACAACTGTGCTTTACTGTCAAAATGAAACAAAATACTGTATACAAATATGCTTTTTACTCCCAAAACAAGAGATCTCAGATGGATCTTAGGCAGTCATATCGCAAATCACATTGCAATTCAACTTGACCAAAATCAAAACGTTTTGCAAACAAGTTTCAAAGATACATTAATTTCAAACAATACTTATTGGTTCATTTATGACCCTATAAATATATATATATTTAAATGTATGGGTAATTATTTTCCTAGAATGATGTAATTCTAGTGCATAGATTGTATTTTTTTAGGATAATATCTGTTTTACTGAAATATATTAACCCTTAGGCTGCTATATTGATTTCTATGTAAACGGACACCACTGCTGAATTAATTATTGAAATATAAATTCATTTACTTGATTTTTCAAATGTGCATAACTTGGAAAATATTTGTTATATGTGAAAAAAAGTTATATGAAAATTGTTCGTTGTTGTCTCTAGATTATATTAACGTTTTCAATTCGAAAGTTGCTTCAGTATTTACCTGTACAGGTGGTAATAAAGGTAAGAAAATGTGAAACTTTTAATTAATCGGATTTAAGCAAGAGGAAGATCATTTTAAAATTATTTTCGTTCGCAAATGTGATTAGCAAATGATAACAGAGATTATAAACTTTATTTTTGACATAAGACGCTGTATATTTACACGGAGATTCTCAGGTAAAAAGGTCAGGTATTTCGTCAAGAATTGCATGTGATTTGCTACAGGTTTCAGGTCGCCATTCAATAAATTTACTGTCACAGTCGGCATATAGATATATCTTAGCTACGGTCTAGTTTATGATTAAATCACCGATAAAAAGTTTGAAGAAATAAATCGGCTCAAAACGTATCAATGTCAATGTTCAATTCGGCCTCACCTGCAGACGACATGTGCGCCTCGGTCCGCCGATATTTTCCTGTTTGCGTAGAGCACAAAGCCGTTTACTGGAAAGTTACATATTATGTAACACCGAAGTATTTCCACATCAACCATGCCAAACCCTTTTAAACTTTTATTATCATCGCTTCAATCTACACGTCTGCCATTTTTATGATTTTTTTTCGATTTGAAATTCTCTCGCACACCTTTGGTTATTACTAGGGTACACTGCCGTGAATATCGAAAGTAATGACAAAACAACCAATCAGAAGCCTTCTACTATACGCGTTCGGGTTTGGTATAGCAACAACCCGACTTCACACTTCCTGGCTACCGATCAAAGCCTACAGACCGAGAAACGACTATAGTCGTGCGTAGCACTGACGGCCCGACTTTTCAAAACGACTTGTTGTGCGTAGCAGCCTAAGGGTTAAAACTGACCGTGAGTGACTAGCCCCCTTCAAGGCTTTGTACTGCTGCTGTTTCTGTAAGGCACGACCCAGGAAGTCCTGCAGCGGCCTGGGGCTGGGGTTGTGGTAAGGAATGCTTACACGAGACTCTGTAAAAGTATGTTTGATTCAATTACCTGTAACCATTTAATCAATAAACATTATTCCATAGTTAAAATTAAAACAACATTTCGTTTTTGAAGGTTCAATATATTTTGGTATTGCCAAGAGGTACAGAAATGTTAGAAGAATGAAATATTACTTTCAATCGCAATATTCTGATAATTTGAACTCTTTAAACAGTCAGCCATCTTCAGTACGTAAGCTCTTACCTCTGACCATCCTTTGGGTCTCACTATGTATATTGAGAATGGCCTCCTCTTTTGCCTTCCTTTTGGACCGCACAGTCTCCTTTTTGGCTGCTCCCTGAAAATGAACCATTCACATACAAAAACATCCTTTGCTTCTAAGTTGGAGTTCTTTAATAATATAAAGATATGAAAGCATTAAGGAGAACAAAGACAACTTTTTTTTGCTTCAGAAAAAATATTCCTTTGCTTAGCCAGTTCAGTGAAGAACATTTTTGCATCAAATCACCTGTTTACTGAAGATAATTTGGTCATCGAGTTGGACAAGGAAAAAAAATAATAACTACCTTCTTTAATTGCTTCAACAGTTTTGGGTCGATTGTACTTTCGTCAAAGCCTTCATCATCAGCTTCATCATTGCTACTCTGGGCTGGTTCATCTCCTGTATATAACACATGTAGGTTACATCACCAGGCAACCAGACTACATAAAACATGTAGGGTACATCACCAGGCAGCCAGACTACACTACTTCTTAATACTTATCAGTAAACATAAAATTGTGAATTGAAAACTTAAAACATAAAAAATATCACTGGAAATATTTTATCAGCACTAAAGTAGTATAAAATCATGCAATACAATGTGCATTTATTACCCTGACTAATTCACTTTGGTTTATTTTAGATTATTGAAATCTTACCACTGTCACGATCACTGTCACTCTCAGCATCAAACAAGTCACCATTTCCAAAGTCTGGTTTCTAACGACACAAAAGAAGAGAGTTGTTAGACCAAAAGTCCACATACGATAGAAATATAGACATTTTAACTGACTTTAATTGTAAAGTTTGAAGGAAATGGAAAACAAGGCTAAGATATGAAATTTTCAAGTTCCACTAAATTCAGAACAATTTTGTTTAGAGGAAAAAACTAAGACATTTTTAATTTATCTTAATATTAACATATGTGGAAAAAGGAAAACAATGCTAAGGTATGACACTTTCCAGTTCTAATGAATTCAGACAAATTTGTGACTGTTAACTTGATATATATAGTTTTATATTAGCTTACCTTATGCTCAGAAGTGGATGGCCCAGATTCTGTACCTAAAACATTCAATGGTATTATCAGTCACAGAAAAAACCAGACCTACAAGTTTAAAAATCAACCTGATGTTAAAACAAGAAGAGATTCTACAAGTTCAGTAAAACCAATTTTCTATATTGGCCTCATTTTATCTCAAATTAAAAGTTATGCTTTTTCCGTAGAGTTTGAACACCTACTAATAGTACAGTAACACAAAAATATGTTTTGACAATTTTTGGAATACATGAAGATATGATTAAAAACCTGGTAGTTTCCGAATCTCATTAAAATACCATATAACCACACTAACCTCTGCTTGAGACACTAGAACCATTGCTCGACTCATCCAGGATCGGCAACTTCTGAAAGGTGCAAGTAAGTAAAGTTTAAACCATTCTCAGTTCACACATCACTACTGGATAACATACATGTCAACTATCTCTCTTTGAGTGGAACTGTCTCTCCAACCCCCAATATTTACTATCTGATCCCTCTGAAGGCACAGGACCCTGCCTGGTCCCCTTATCATATAATACTGACCCATGATGTTTCTCTTTAGGGCAATGGTCTACCTTAGAGAACAATGGGAACTTTTTATATCAGTACTACAAATAACATTTTATAACACCTCACAAAGAAGCACTAAATCAGTCAAGTCTTACCTAATTACCCCTAGAACTTACGGCCATCGAACTGAGGTTGATAAAACAGGATGATTAGTTATATGTAACGAGTGTCACTGGTCAGGGTGCTTCTGTGATTGTACTTTTAGAATGCAGCAGTTCGAAATGACACAGGATATGATTTAATTGATTAAGTTTCACAGCAACAAAGAACTGAACTTTTATCTCTCTTTGGGAGTTTGCTGAGAGGGACAAAGAACTGCCACAGGTGGAGAGACAGAATATTTTAAGATATCATAATATAATACCAACACTGCCCACCTTATATACTGTATTTATGAATGGTCTTTGTTCCATAAATGTCCACCAATTCAAGTATCCCAAAATATTTGTTTTCATTTTTATTGGTCAGATAGAGCAAGATGAAAAAGTTGATGTAATGGCTGTATTAGGTTAAAGGAATCAGTCTATATAACAAAATTTAGTAATACTTGGACCGACAAGATATTTCAATTGTCCATACCTTTCTCTTCTTCTGTGCGACAGCCTTTAGTGACTCGTTGTCACTACTCTCACTGTCAGAATCTGGAACATGTGATCAATTATACAATTAAACATTTGATGGGGCTTGATTTTTATGAATTCAGAATTACCTGCAATGACTTCAATACAACGGATAGTGGAGCCTTTAAATGTCCATAGCAATTATCAAACATCTTTCTCTAAATGTGGGTTTATAGAATAGGCATATATGAAACCCGTTGACAAATACTTTCCAAGTAAAGATGTAAGGAAAAAGTATTTACCTTCATCAGTATCATTAGAGTTGAGAACAGCATCCAAAACTTCCTCTGCTGTCTGTAACAGTCACATACAGTGTTAAATGTCACCAGAATATTTGTAGCAGGAAAAGCTCAGTCCAGTACTTATTTTGTTAGTTATTGTCAAATAAAAAATTTAGAAATATTATTGTTCGTAAACATGGCTATTATTGTCACAGTGCCAGGTATCAAATTTGTGAATTTTGCTACAAGGTGAAGCAACAAATTCAACACAATAAACATTTTTTTTAGTCTGACAAGTGACACTAGACATATATTTTACAATTACCAAATCGCAAATTCAACACTGTATTCAAAATTTAGTCATTTTGAATTTTAAAGCATCCTATCCAGTACAGTAAATTCTGTAATAGCACTTACTTCCCACTTTCAGATTGATCATTATATTTTTTAAGTTTTTGATCTTTTTACCATAATGTAGCAAATTGAGACCCATTATTGTACTTACTTTTTCAACCTTGTTTTTGTTTTTCGACTCATCTGAAGGACCTGCAAGAATTGTTAAAACATTTAAGTGAGATTGATACTCCAACTGCCTTATACAAGAATGCTATTTTCTTCATTTTTATTCACATACTATCTGTTTTAACTAATGAAAACAGGAAAAGCAAAATTAAGTTCTGGGAATATGCATGGACTTTATTTTTACTCCTATTTCCTGAATACTGTTTTTATAATTTTATTTGCTGTCATTTTAATATTAAATGATTTTTCAAAAATATGGACATTTTTAAAAACAAATCATATACATGTAGTGGATTTATACAAGTTAAGTAGGTTGTTTGTAATGTTTGTGATCATTCACATAAAGGACAGTTAAGAAGGAAATGAACATCTTTTTGTCAGGAAATCTGCTCAGGTAACATACCAGGAATGGAGGAATCCTCCTCCTCCTCCTCATCATCCAATATTGTCTTCATCTATAAAAGCAAAGATTTAGTGATTTACATTACTGCTAAGTCCCACAGTCCCATTAATGAGTTTACATGTGATTATTTCTCAGACAAGATATTGTTGAACAAGCTTAGTCACTGTCATTGTGTATTTTTAATTAACCGACAAAAAGCACTGGTCGCCCTTTTCGCACAAAAGACTGAGCAAGAGACAAGCCCAAATATGTAACTCTGAGGGAAAATTATTATATGTTTACTAAAATAATCATATGTTCTCTTTTTGTGTCCACCTTTATAAGTTCACATCCACATATTTACAGGGAGCCTTTACACTAAAACACTTACTCTCTTCTTTGGCTTTATTGTAATGTCTTCGTCATCACTATCGTCACTGTCTTCTAATCGTAGAGCAGGATTTTTGTCATTGTCACTTATCTCTCCAGCATCTAAAAAAAAATATATAGACATTCATTTCATTAATGAAATACTATTAATTTGCATTTAGTGTATTTCCAGATCATTTCATTAAATATTCTACAATTAGCAAATGACGACCTTCAATAACTGGAAGGTTATAATTATGTCATAGTGAACAGAAGCATCGCCTTCTAGTAGTTCTGTAAGACAGATCTTAATAAGGTTATAAATGTATAATATAATGTGTGTGCAATGTTTGTCTACATATTTGTCAACTCAACATATTTTGTAGGTATGAATCCCATAGTAATGATACATTGCTCGCATCAACTACGGACCAAAGGCCTTGGTATTCCTAGTCCTAGTTTCTTCCAGTGTTCCCACTGAATTTTATATTTGGGGTATATTTTATTACTTAGTTACATAGGACAATCTTTGAAAACTGGGGGTTGATAACAACCAACTGTTTTGAGGATGAACACGCCTCATTTGGGTTTTTTGGGAACACTGTTCTTCTTGTCTGAATACCATACTTTTGACATATTGACAGATATATCAATACTAATAGATGTCAGGTGTGGGGCCAGAGTGCACTTCCATGTAAAAAACTTGGAATTCTTGAAATTTATGGTGCTGACATAAAAATCTGCTTTACCATATAGCACCTACCTACAGCAACGCATATCAATAAAAAATAATATATTTTCTACGTACATGAACCCAAGTGACCAGTCTCTCATTTTGGTTATATTATTGATGTAAATGGATTTATACGAAGTCTGTTTCGCTATATTACGTACATAAGATTTTTCTGTCCTTTACTCACATGCATCAAAGTATTGTTTAATTTTCCTGAGTTTCTGAAGTACTTCATTGGAATATTATCACTGCACACTAAGTGTGCCTTATAAAACAAGCTATTTGATCAACTTCAGGGTCCTAATGTGGTAGGAAGCTAGAGTATGCGGAGAAAAGCTATGTTTTCTCTTGGTATTCAGTGTTTTTTTGTCTTTACAAAAAAGTACTGAAACATCAAATATTTAGGTATCAAAATTTGCTGGTACCAAAAGTCTAGAATTCATCATTTAAATACAAGTTTCAGAAATGTAATTACACATATAACTTAGCCTAGCTTCCGGGGACATACACATGTGACAACTATAGTAAGATATATACATCTACTTGACAGTTTGTTTTGTACAGTCGCTCAACCATTTGAAGTAGCCATTATTTACTTGTTGTTTCTGATTTGTCCTGTACAGAAGAGTGTTGGCTGTCCTCATCCATTCCTGAGTCAGCCTTCTCTAGTGAGTCAACCTCTTTCACCATCACCTCCACTCCCACAGTCTGCAAAACCAATTGAAACATTTTATTGAAACATTCAATGTAATATTGATGGATTGAGTTGTACATAAACCACAGGAGTTAGTTATTTGTAAGGAATGAAAATTAATCCGGTTTGTTTTGCCAAAAATCCAGTTCACACTACGTTTGTTTCTCCCAATTCTGTTGGCACTGTATATATATAAACATAATTGTGTATTATAAATGTATATATATAAACATAACTGTTTAAAGTTAAATAAATAACATGTTAAATGTTTTTAATGATTAACGTTCCTGTTTTTATGTTTCACAATCAATTTTGTTTAACAGTTCTAAGAACTTATGGTTTATTATAATGTTGTGTTGAGATCTGTATCATCTGTATCAGTACGTTGCAGTACCCGGTTCCGGTTTTTATACAACGGGAGAGAGAGAGCAGCTCAGTTTGATTTTTGGTGCGTTATATAGCACTCTTAAAGGCCTCCAAATTAGGGGCACATACTACGTCATCTTCCAGGTGGTTCCACTCTATAACTGTACGTACGAAGAGTGAGTTTTTATATTGATCACAGTTGTACTTTGGTACTGTATAAGATTTTGTGTTATTTATAACTGATGCTTCCACCACATCATTCGATATATAGTCCGAGAAGTTTCTGGCCTTGATGTTCCTTTTTGGTCTGTTTTTTGTTAGATGTTCAGCTGAAGGTATAGCTGGTATCAACCCCTCAACCACCTTGTACATAAATGTGACCCTCTGTTGTGCTCGCCTGACCTGGAGTGTTGGTAGTTCCGAGTTTCTCCAGCATCCCTGTGATACATCCATCTTCCCTGGATCTGTAGTCATTTGAGATGAATCTGGCTGCCAAGCGCTGTATTCGTTCCAGTTTGTCGGTTTCTTTTTTGGTATAAGGGTCCCAAATAATGGCGCCGTATTCAAGGATGATCGCACTAGGGATATAATCACCTTTGTCTAGTCAAGTCTTTGATGGAGCAGCATACCGTCCGTATGCATGTAGATGGACATTGTGGTACAGGTCTATCATTAAGAAGACTAAGGAAGACTTTAATGTGACTATAAGCACAACACTACTTTAACTGGCTACAAAATAATCAGCCTAAACACTTTTATGGCGAAACAACGACCCCGGGGCGAACATGTAAGCTAAATGATAAGCTTATTTCTTGTAGAGTTTCATTTCTGATCCTCTACACCAGACTCCAAATAGTACATATTAATTACAAAGTTATAATGTTCATATATTACGATTTTTGTCCATGTTATTGAATAGCGAGACGGAGAGTTTCTAATTTTATTATTGTTGTCGCGCGTTGTTTACATTTTGCAGAAGACTGATTCAGGATTTTTTTAATCGGATAAAAAGCAAAGCTATTACAGCGTTCCTGGATATATTATTAAACCTACCTCTGTGTTCTGTGGCTCCTCCATAGTGTTGATTTTTCTTTCTTTTTTCTTCTTCTGCAATTTTGTTTACTGTAAAAGAACCATCGACGAATGTCTACAGTCTACTTCCATTTCTCATTTCGCGCGTTATTGCTACGCATGTGCGAGTTTAACTTCCGGGCTCCTTGCCTTTGTGTGGCCGATGCAGTTGTTTCAACATTTATTACAAAATTGTTTAAAACTCTCTACTATAATAAGCGTATATGTCTGTAAACTTATTAAATGCGATTCTTATGATTTTTCTTTGACTGTACAAGATGCATGAAACTTTATTTAGGGTCGCAAACATATCAAAAGAAAAATTATGTAAAAGGGAGATAATAACATACATAAAAATCGGCTCAAACGTTATCACATAGATACTCGACACTATAGTAATAATACGTACATTGAAATAAATATAGAAATAATGTTGAGACTGGGAAAAGGGAAATCAAAGCAGCATGGAGTGATATCCATGGTGTTATTAACACAATATTATTTGCCGATTAAAATGACTTCAATTAAGTAGCTAAAAACATATTTTGATGTCTTATGGATAGGAAAAATGGATACAAAACAACTCCTATACTAGTGACCAATAACATTACATATTATAACTGTAAGTAGTAATCTTAAAATAAACTTCAGCAAATTGAAGCCACTGTAGTTTTGAATTTTTGGTTATATGAAAAGGCATTTTATATATTTTCCTCCATGTTTCATTATCAAAATTAAAAATGTCATCCGATTTTTTTCTACCAGTAGATATTATATTATTTTTACTGAGTAAATAATAAAAAAAAATGTCCCTTTTTTTTACTGCGGAAAAGTATTTCTAGATTAATTGGTATGAAATGATAGATAGGATACGGTAAATCTTGTTTCTGTATATGTCTTCGAATATCTGAAATAAGTCCTTGGTAATTAGAAAGTTTGTATTTATACCAAAGAACTGTTGAAATTCCTGAAAAGAGTAAAACAAATTAGTGTCTTTATTGATGAAGTCGCTAATAATAATAATTCCTTTATTGTACCAATCCCGATAAAAAAAAAATACCCTGGTTATCTACTTTAATTACATTATTATACCATATTGGTGTTTTGGCAAATGTATCTGGAGAATGATATACAAAGTGTTTATTTGATAAGATTATCCATGCTTCAAAAACATATTTCCAATACAAATTCTTACAGTTATTGTGATATATTGAATGTTATTAAGAATATTATTTGCCAATTAAAATAACTTCAATTAAGACACATTTTAATAATAAACAGTTGCATAAATTAATACATAAGTAACACTTAGGGCTTGCAATTATATCCTGTTTCTGTATATCCGTATGTAAATTTGTTTACATTCTGTATGAATTAAAAAAAATTATGTTTACACTAAATGAAATATACCTGTGTACTTACTCATTGATAACTAACTAAAAGGTCACTCTTTTTCCAATCTTGGGCTTAGCCCTTCGTCAGGGATTAAATGTCACCGGACCTCTACGTCACAATCCATCTTGACAAACAGGATGAGTAACTACGGCGTTGATCTTATGTACCATTGTCAATTTTAACCCATGCTGTCAATTGTTTTCCATTGTTTATACAAGTACTTTGTTTGCCAATATTAACCAATGAAGTCCATTGATTTCAATTATCTATACTGTGTTTGCCAATATAAACCAATGAAGTCGATTGTTTTTTATTGTTTATACTTTGTTTGCCAATATTAACCAAAGTAGTCCATTAATTGCAGTTGTTTATACTTTATTTGCCAATATTAACCAATGAAGTCGATTGTTTTTCATTGTTTATATTGTGATTGCCAATATTAATCAGTCTAGTCCATTAATTGCAGTTGTTTATATTTTGATGGCCAATATTAATCAGTCTAGTCCATCAATTGCAGTTGTTTATATTTGGATGGCCAATATTAATCAGTCTAGTCCATCAATTGCAGTTGTTTATATTTTGTTTGCGAATGTTAACCAATGAAGTCCATTGTTTTTCATTGTTTATATTTTGATTGCCAATATTAACCAATGAAGTACATTGATTTCATTGTTTATATTTTGGTTGCCAATATTAATCAGTCTATTCCATGAATTGCAGTTGTTTATACTTTATTTGCCAATATTAGCCAATGAAGTCGATTGTTTTTTATTGTGTATACTTTGTTTGCCAATATTAACCTATGTAGTCCATTAATTGCAATTGTTTATAATTTATTTGACAATATTAATCAGTCTAGTCCATTAATAATATTAACCAAAGTAGTCCATAGATTTTCGTTGTTTATACTTTGTTTGCCAACGTTAACCAATGAAGTCCATTGATTTCAATTATCTATACTGTGTTTGCCAATATAAACCAATGAAGTCGATTGTTTTTTATTGTGTATACTTTGTTTGCCAATATTTACCAAGGGAGTCCATTAATTGCAATTGTTTATAATTTATTTGACAATATTAATCAGTCTAGTCCATTAATTGCAGTTGTTTATATTTTGCTTGCCAATATTAATCAGTCTATTCCATGAATTGCAGTTGTTTATACTTTATTTGCCAATATTAGCCAATGAAGTCGATTGTTTTTTATTGTGTATACTTTGTTTGCCAATATTTACCAAGGGAGTCCATTAATTGCAATTGTTTATAATTTATTTGACAATATTAATCAGTCTAGTCCATCAATTGCAGTTGTTTATATTTGTATGGCCAATATTAATCAGGCTATTCCATTAATTGCAGTTGTTTATACTTTATTTGCCAATATTAGCCAATGAAGTCGATTGTTTTTTATTGTGTATACTTTGTTTGCCAATATTAACCAAAGTAGTCCATAGATTTTCGTTGTTTGTACTTTGTTTGCCAATATTTACCAAGGGAGTCCATTAATTGCAATTGTTTATAATTTATTTGCCAATATTAATCAGTCTAGTCCATTAATTTCAGTTGTTTATATTTTGATGGCCAATATTAATCGGTCTAGCCCATTAATTGCAGTTGTTTATACTTTGTTTGCCAATATTAACCAAAGTAGTCCATAGATTTTCGTTGTTTATACTTTGTTTGCCAATATTTACCAAGGTAGTCCATTAATTGCAATTGTTTATAATTTATTTGCCAATATTAATCTGTCTAGTCCATTGATTTCAATTGTTTATATTTTGATTGCCAATATTAATCAGTCTAGTCCATTAATTGCAGTTGTTTATATTTTGATTGCCAATATCAATCAGTCTAGTCCATTAATTGCAGTTATTTATACTTTGTTTGCCAATGTTAACCAATGAAGTCCATTGCTTCATTGTTTATATTTTGGTTGCCAATATTAATCAGTCTAGTCCATTAATTGCAGTTGTTTATATTTTGATTGCCAATATTAATCAGTCTAGTCCATTAATTGCAGTTATTTATACTTTGTTTGCCAATGTTAACCAATGAAGTCCATTGATTCATTGTTTATATTTTGGTTGCCAATATTAATCAGTCTAGTCCATTAATTGCAGTTGTTTATATTTTGCTTGCCAATATTAACCAGTGCAGTCCATTGATTTCATTGTTTATATTTTGATTGCCAATATTAATCAGTCTAGTCCATTAATTGCAGTTGTTTATATTTTGCTTGCCAATATTAATCAGTCTATTCCATTAATTGCAGTTGTTTATCCTTTGTTTGCCAATATTAACCTATGTAGTCCATTAATTGCAATTGTTTATAATTTATTTGCTAATATTAATCTGTCTAGTCCATTGATTTCAATTGTTTATATTTTGATTGCCAATATTAATCAGTCTAGTCCATTGATTTCAATTGTTTATACTTTGTTTGCCAATATTAACTAATTTAGTCCATTGTTTTCAATTATTTTTTTTGTTACCGTGTAGTACATTGTTCCCCATTGTTTATATTCTGCTTTCCACCGATTCATTTTGTTCCCTCAACATTCTCGTGTGTTTTTATACGTTGTTTACTGATATTTAACATTTGTTTCCCTGTTTCATTTGGCATTGCTATATATACACTTCTTGAATCCCATTCTGCTACTCCTCTTATCTTTGTTAATATCTGTCTAATATGTTTACTTTCTGATCAGATAATTTCATAACTTACAGTCTCATTTCCAAATAAATATCACAAGCTGGTAGTTTGTTCTTTATTACATGTTTGTGTTAATTTGGAAGTGAACACTAACGAAGTCAACCCAAGTGCTATAGAAGAAGTGCGTCATGATAGAGAATGGGGTTCGAATATTCTTCATATTAATTTTATATTTTGTCTTAATCGGTTTTTAAATTATGGTAATTAATCTCAATTTTTACTGTTGAACTTTTGTAAGACCACTAAATGTCGTAACAATGTAAATTTCCTTTAAATCATTCGTCACATCTTGAAAACCGCTAGATGGAAAGAAGTGAACATACTGTGAAATTTAATTAATGTTAATTTTCGTTTCAATAGCGTCACCGTAGACATGATAAAAACAATATGTAGAAATGCATCAAATATAGCTATATAGGGGAAACATGTTTTTAACCTTCAACTTGGCACGGGAACTGCACATCCAATACATTTGACTGTTGACTCGTAGTAGAACAATGATGTTCATATTTAAGTACTAAAACAGCGGATTCTGATATATTTATGCTCCATCTTAAAAGGCTTGTATGGTAGCGTAATTCTGCCATCGATTTGCATATGTCGACAATGTGGATAACGACGTCAACATATTCTATTATTATTATATTTTTAAGTTGAAATATAACTTCAATAAAAAGGAAAGGAATTGACAATTTGAGTTTCAAATGAAAACCGAATGAACTTTTTACACACAGAATAAAACTACTGCAATAACATAGTATCGTAGTAATGATTTATTAGTCATTGCATTGAGTCATAAAATGGAATGTTTAAGTTATGAAACATGACAGTTACATTAAACAACAATCCTAACATAATATCTGATACAGTTAGTGGTCGCAGCACTTAAGTGTGAAGAGAAGTCAAGTGAACACGCCCCTAAACAATTCACAAACGCCCCTGTCACATCACACAATGCACCTAGTCTCTGTCACACCATACCAAAGCTCCAAAGCAATTAAATTGATCAGTTGGTCAGCGTATACATGTAAGTCTCCTCTGCAAAGAGAAAATCAGTCACACAGATATCGTTGTAAAACTGATTATAAGTATAATATGTATACTAGTTGCCCTGTTCTCTGTAATTCATGTTATTTCAATATGTAACAGTACAATAAACTACTGTGTATGGTCCTCTGTTTAATCTGACTTCATACTTAATATTCTATGTATTGACAGGGCATGCTTTCATGTTATAGCCATAACTAACTTATAACAGTGTATGCCACTGACATTGTATGGCACAAGCATGATGCGCAGTGTATGACACGTCAGTGTTATACAGTGTGTGGTACACCAGTGATGTACAATGTATGATACGCAAGTGATGTACAGTGTATGGCATGTACGTGATGTACAGCATATAACACGTCAGTGATGTAAAGTGTATGACACGTCAGAGATGTACAGTGTATGACACGGCGGTGATGTACAGTGTATGACATGTCAGTGATGTAGAGTGCATGACACGTCAGTGATGTATAATGTATAGTATGTGACCCGTCAGAGATGTACAGTTTATGACACGGCGGTGATGTACAGTGTATGACATGTCAGTGATGTAGAGTGCATGACACGTCAGTGATGTATAATGTATAGTATGTGACCCGTCAGATATGTACAGTGTATGACACGTCAGTGATGTACAAGTTATGACACGGCGGTGATGTACAGTGTATGACACGTCAATGATGTACAAGGTATGACACGTCGATGATGTACAGTGTACGACATGTCAGTGATGTACAGTGTACGACAGGTCAGTGATGTACATTGTCTGACACGTCAGTGATGTACAAGGTATGAAATCAGTGATGTACAGTGTATGACATGTCAGTGATGTACAGTGTATGACTCGTCAGAGATGTACATTGTCTGACACGTCAGTGATGTACAGTGTATGACACGTCAGTGATGTACATTGTCTGACACGTCAGTGATGTACAGTGTATGACACGTCAGTGATGTACAGTGTATGACACGTCAGAGATGTACATTGTCTGACACGTCAGAGATGTACAGTGTATGACACGTCAGAGATGTACAGTGTATGACATATATGTGTTGTACAAGGTATGACACGTCCGTGAAGTACATTGTATGACACGTCAGTAATGTACAGTGTATGACACGTCAGATATGTACAGTGTATGACATGTCAGTGATGTTCAGTGTATGACACGTCAGATATGTACAGTGTATGACATGTCAGTGATGTTCAGTGTATGACATGTCAGTGATGTACAAGGTATGACACGTCAGAGATGTACAGTGTATGACACGTCAGAGATGTACATTGTATGATACGTCAGCGATGTACAATGTATGACTCGTCAGTGATGTACAGTGTATGACACGTTAGTGATGTATAGTGTACGACACGTGCGTGATGTACAGTGTATGACACGTCAGAGATGAACAGTGTATGACATGTCAGTGATGTACAGTGTACGACACGTCAGTGATGTACATTGTCTGACAGGTCAGAGATGTACAGTGTATGACACGTCAGTGGTGTACATTGTCTGACAGGTCAGAGATGTACAGTGTATGACACGTCAGTGGTGTACATTGTCTGACAGGTCAGAGATGTACAGTGTATGACACGTCAGTGATGTTCAAGGTATGACACGTCAGTGATGTACATTGTCTGACAAGTCAGAGATGTACAGTGTATGACATGTCAACGATGTACAATGTACTGTTTATGACACTTCGATGATGTACAGTGTACGACATGTCAGTGATGTACAGTGTATAGCATGCCAGTGATGTACAGTGTACGACACGCCAGTGATGTACAAGGTATGACACGACAGAGATGTACAGTGTATGACACGTCAGATATGTACTGTGTATGACATGTCAGTGATGTTCAAGGTATGACTTGTCAGTAATGTACAGTGTATGACACGTCAGCGATGTACAGTGTATGACATTTCAGTGATGTACAATGTATGACTCGTTATTGATACACAGTGTATGACATTTCAGTGATGTACAAGGTATGACACGACAGTGATGTACAGTGTGGGACACGTCAGTGATGTACAATATATGACTCGTTAGTGATGTACAGTGTATGACATTTCAGTGATGTACAATGTATGACTCGTTATTGATACACAGTGTATGACATTTCAGTGATGTACAATGTATGACTCGTTATTGATACACAGTGTATGACATTTCAGTGATGTACAATGTATGACTCGTCAGTGATGTACAGTGTATGACTCGTCAGAGATGTACATTGTCTGACACGTCATTGGTGTACAGTGTATGACACGTCAGATATGTACAGTGTATGACACGTCAGTGCTGTACAGTTTATGACACGTCAGTGATGTACAGTGTATGACACGTCAGTGTTGTACAGTGTGTGGTACACTAGTAATGTACAATGTATGATACGCAAGTGATGTACAGTGTATGGCATGTACGTGATGTACAGCATATAACACGTCAGTTATGTACAAGGTATGACACGTCAGAGATGGACAGTGTATGACACGTCAGTGATTGACAAGGTATGACACGACATAGACTCGCAGTCTATGCCACGTCAGAGATGTACATTGTATGATACGTCAGCGATGTACATTGTATGATACGTCAGCGATGTACATTGTATGATACGTCAGCGATGTACATTGTATGATACGTCAGCGATGTACATTGTATGACTCGTCAGTAATGTACAGTGTATGACATGTCAGTGATGTACAGTGTATAGCATGTCAGTGATGTACAGTGTACGACACGTCAGTGATGTACAAGGTATGACACGTCAGAGATGTACAGTGTATGACACGTCAGAGATGTACATTGTATGATACGTCAGCGATGTACATTGTATGACACGTCATTGATGTACAATGTATGACTCGTCAGTAATGTACAGTGTGGGACACGTCAGAGATGTACAGTGTATAGCATGTCAGTGATGTACAGTGTATGACATGTCAGTAATGTACAAGGTATGACACGTCAGAGATGTACATTGACACAAACATGATTATATGTTTAAGTATAAAAGACTATTACACTTATGTGCTCATCTGGCATGGATGTACGAGGAGATTTGGCCAACGGATTAATACGAAATCCTGTATTATGGCCCATTTTACTATGTCATAAACAAGGGTATTACACACGTGTTATAAAACCTTAAAGTGCTGCGATTGGTCAAATCCGTAGGAACATATTACTACGCCACTAAAATTTTCAGCTTAAATTACTATTTTTTTCTGATAAAGTTCAATGTTTCGCTACTGAATGAATTTGAAATGTCTTTTTTGTCATTATTAGTTTCATTGCATTGAAAACTGTTCATTATCAAAAATATAATATGGAACTACTTTCCACTGCGCTAAACAAGAGAGCAGTATGATCGGATCACTTTGGGTTTGACCTTTACAGAGTGAGCTGGTATAACATGATTGGTTTATTTTTTATTTTTTAAACTATGAATGTTACGTGATAAATACAATTTTACATTCGTGTCCATGTCATATTTAATTTATTAAACTCGTTCAATAGATTGAATATGACATGAACACTAATGTAAGATCCTCTCTAAATACAGATCAAATAATGTGCACGGTAATTTATAGCAGGCGATGAACGACGAATAATGCTTTAAGTCATGTCATAAAGTAACTAACAGTATGTTTAACGATCAACAAGTTTTCATAATTATGTCAACAACACAACGATTTTATCAATGATTAACAAATATTCTGGTAACACAACTCCCTTAACAATAACAAAGATACGTACTCATTTATCAAATGGTTAGCAGTGGTGGTTATCACAGTCTTGTTTAATGACTCGTACTACAGTACTAGCCCGGTACACTGTTCAATCAGCACTGTCACAGCAGTGTATTTTACTTCATATCTAAATACACTGTCCAATCAGCACTGTCACAGCAATGTATTTTACTTCATATCTAAAAACACTGTCCGATCAGCACTGTCACAGCAGTGTATTTTACTTCATATCTAAATACACTGTCCAATCAGCACTGTCGCAGCAATATATTTTACCTTACAGCTGAATACACTGTCCAATCAGCACTGTCACAGCAATGTATTTTATTTCACTCCTGAATACTCTTTAAGCCTTCACACTGTATTGAAGGTTTACTGTAGGAACATAAATGATGCGATACATTATGTGGTACGCCGTAAATACATTAATCTGACGTCTTTGTCGTATAAAAATATTTCTCTAAAGGCAATTAAAATACTGCCTTCACTGGTTCACTTCTGATGTGTGGTATTGTTGATGCTATCTCCATTCTCAATATTCACGACTTTTGATTTCCTCCAACATAGACATTTTTTAAGTGTTCTTTTTATGAAATTAAAAATTGGCCTTAGGGAACCGGTGTCATTTTGAGGGCCTATCAACCCCATCAAAACGGAGAAAAGACCAAGGGAAAAAAATAATGAAAATCCAATTGTGCAGAACAAAAAGATGCCGAACTGCATAAAAAAAGTTATTTTCGCCAAAAACATAAAGAGAGCAGCACCAAGAGTCGTGCACGCGCCAGAAAACACCGAGGTGGCCATCTCCTCCAACATGTCACGTGTTCTGTGGAGGCGGTCCTTATGCAGCGAGTTTCTGTATCCCTCCGCCAGATGCACAACGTAATCCACCGCTAATCCCACGAGCATGGTCATATTTAATGACGTCAGCAGCTAAAATATAAAACAACATATATAACTATACTGGCAACGACTTTTGTGTAGATAAACTACTTTAGTAGTATGTTACATTGGTTATAATAGATCTAAAAGGTATAACAATGTATCACTTTATTTACATGACAATAGCAATCAAGCCTAAATAAATACCCCGTAAATGTGCTCATCGTTTATAAAAAAACAAGTTATAAATAGATACTTATATTTAAGTTATATTTAAGTTAATATGTTGTCATTCATTCCCTCCTGCCAAAATCTTTCCCCGTGATCAATATAACATGGACCCCATTGTAAATAAGCTTTCGAGCTTTCATGGGCTATCCTCAGGTTTATAGATAAATGTTTGTGTAGTATTAATTGTATAAATATAATAACCTATATCTTAAAATCAGTTATGAATTTTAGTTTCATATATAATATAATATTTTAAGATAATACAATTTTTTATTACTGACGATAATTTAATGCATGTAGATTCATTAATATTTGAGCGCCCGGAGAGCTTGTAGGAAGGGGATGCCCCAATTCACCTGCTCCTTGGACTGCCCCAAAAACCTGTGATATTCTGTTTATTTTTTTTAGCAATATATATGTATGTGGTACTGTTATATGTATGTCAACTGTCATGTTACATGTGATGTCTATGATCTATTTCCTGAAATAAACATTATAATTATTATATTTGGTTATAATATGATGTTTGGTCGGTTGTGAAATTTGGTGCTAGCTTCACTTATGGTACAATTTTACAGAAAATAATGTCGGATTGTAATATTTCACTGTCAAGCTATTGTCTATGTGATAGAAACTGTTATCTAGTGTCAGTAGTTACCAGCACATTTGAGACCCTTCATAAGTTTGTAATTTATAGACACTCTGGCAAAGTATTAATTATTATTAAAGAATGGAAAGCTTGCCTCTCGTGATAACATCCTTTAGTGTTGTGAGGATATTTAGATGGGTTTATAGTTTAATGATAGAAACGACCACAGCATTTGAAGATGGACGGAATGGTTTGCAATCTTATTGAAACGTGTGGCAGGTTCCATCTCCACCGAAACATATTCTGGATAAGGTGATAGTGAAAAGATCCCATGGTTTGACGAACAGATGTTTGAATAACTTGCGACAAACGGTACAGAGGAGTTTGAAGAAAGCTGTTGCCCTAACATTGTGGCACATATCTAAATGGGACCTAGTGCAGGCGACACAGAGGGTTCACGGGAAGGTTTGAAAAAGACTTTCTTAGCTTCGAACATTACAACTGAAGAAATAATTAAGCAAGCTGCAGTTAAACAGACTCGCTGAGAGTTCACATAACAAATGTTACGCCAGTATTTAGACAGAGCAGTGGATACAACGTGTGTATTAGCCAGCGTCATGCCAGGTAGCCATGATTGAGCCTGAGTAACAGCCAACAATCCCTGTACATAAACGCCACTGCGGTAAAACTAGCCAAGTTTTGTCTTTTGTACACTACAGTGAATTACAAAGTATATAAAGTGTACAGCTTTCCAATTAACGTTAATTCACAGCTCACTCCGACCACTTACCCCGAGTCTCCACCCTGCCGTTGGAATGACCCCGATGACACAGATAGTGGTACAACAGATGGACAGCGTGGCAAGGCTGCCAACTATGACGTTCATGGTCGACAGACAGAGGATGGGGAAGGCTAGGGACACGCCCACTGCGATACCCGTCACAGCATTCTTCTCCATCTCCTACAACGGGAAAATGACAAATCAATTCATCAAAAGAGCAAAGTAGCTCTATATACTGGCATAAATGAGAGGCAATTAAGCACCAGGAGCCGTCTCCACACACATTTTGAAAGACGCGAAAGAAAGATATATATGCAGTTGGATGCAATCCATGCAAATAATTTGCCGCCGATTTTAGGCTTTTGGTTTGTTGACAGAGACACCATAATTAAATAAAAACAGCTATGATCATAACACCTTCTGTATACCACAGCAGAATAATACATCTAGCAGCATCAACAAACTGGGTTGTAATGTGAACTGCTGAAACCGACCTACCTTTTGTATGTACAGCCAATGCCATATACTCCGCGTAAGCTGGAAACCTCCCTGTAATCCTGTAGGCATCTTACCAACCTGTACAAAACAAAATTCGATATAGATTAAGAAAGACACTACAATTCTGAAAATTATTTTCTGGAGATTCGTTATTTAACAAAAACATCTTCATTCTGCACGAGTTTTCCAATTTCGCTGATTTGATATTTGGGATGAATCATAGTATTGAGCGGACATACCTCCGTGTGTATTGAGTATTTCCACCTCAAGAATACCCTCGGCGTCGCCCGCCCGTAGTGTGAGGCTGTTATAATGAGTGGACTTACCTCCGAGCGTATACAGTTTTCCCACTACTTCCGTGTGGTAATGCCCTCGGCGTAGCCCCATTCGTAATGTGCGGCTTTTGTGATGAGCGGACTTACCCCAAGTGTATACGAAGCTTTCTCACATCTCCGCCTTAGAATACCATTGGCATAGCCCCGCACTTAGTGTGCGGCTGTTGTACTGAGCGGAGTTATCTCCGAGTGTATGGAGTTTTCCCACTTCTTCACCGTTGTAAAATCCTCGGTGAAGCCCTGCCCGTATATTGTGAAGCTGTTGTATTGAGCGGACTTACCTCTGGCTGTATACAGTTTCCCATTTTTTCCACTTTAGGAATACCCTCGGTGTAGCACCACCGCCCGTTATTGTCAGGCTGTTGTATTGAGCGGACTTACCTCTGACTATGTAAAGTTTCATCACCTCTCAACCTTAAGAATACCCTCGGCGTAGCCCCACCCGTATTGTGAGGCTGTTATATTGAGCGGACTTACCTCTGACTGTATGAAGTTTTCCCACCTCTCCACCTTCGGAATACCCTCGGCGTAGCCCGTGGTGAACCTATTAATGGTCGTGTTGATAGATACCATCATGTACTTCATCTTGTTACCGTAGTAAATGGCTGCAATAAATACATCACGTTCTTATTGTATTTGCAAACATCAACACATTAATTCTAGTCAATTGTAATGAGGATCTGCTTATTGAAGTTGACCCTTAAATCTAGCAATTTATATCGCAAGAAAATTCCGCTACTAAGTAACTTGGCGCCAATTGCAAAAAAAAGCTATGTAATTTATTTAAAAAATATATCGTATATCACAAATCTAAATGTTATACCATTTATCTCAAATATCTAAAGTCTATAGGTCCCTATGTCTTACATGAGCTTTAAAAGAAAGCAACATCGATCCACATCTTGAGTACTCCCCCCACATTATTTCTTTTAGGAAAAAATGCGTAAACTTACACGTGTCAGACAGGAGCTGCTTAGACCACGCCCCCTTCTCCTCCCCAAACATACTGTTGTATGTGGCGTAGTCATCTGTGAATGTCTTAGCATAGCCATTGTACATCCAGTACTGCACCGCTATCTGTATAATACCATGCAACATTTTAATATCCGGTACTGTATAGCTATCTGTACAATACAATGTAACGTTCTTATATCTAGAACTGTATAGCTATCTGTACAACACAATGTAACATTCTTACATCCAGAACTGTATAGCTATATGTACAATATACAATGTAATATTCTTATATCAAACACTGTATAGCTTTCTGTACAACACAATGTAACATTCTTACATCCAGAACTGTATAGCTATCTGTACAATACAATGTAACGGGCTTATATCTAGAACTGTATAGCTATCTGTACAACACCATGTAACATTCTTATATCCAGAACTGTATAGCTATATGTACAATATCCAATGTAATATTCTTATATCAAACACTGTATAGCTTTATGTACAACACAATGTAACATTCTTATATCGAGAACTGTATAGCTATCTGTACAACACCATGTAACATTCTTATATCCAGAACTGTAAAGCTATCTGTACAACAGAATGTAACATTCTTACATCCAGAACTGTATAGCTATCTGTACAATATACAATGTAATATTCTAATATATCGAGAACTGTATAGCTATCTGTACAACACAATGTAACATTCTTATATCCAGAACTGTATAGCTATCTGTACAATACAATGTAACATTCTTATATCCAGTACTGTATAGCTATCTGTACAATACAATGTAACATTCTTATATCGAGAACTGTATAGCTATCTGTACAAAACAATGTAACATTCTTATATCCAGTACTGTTTAGCTATCTGTACAATACAATGTAACATTCTTATACCGAGAACTGTATAGCTATCTGTACAATACAATGTTACATTCTTATATCGATAACTGTATAGCTATCTGTACAATACAATGTTACATTCTTACATCCATAACTGTATAGCTATCTGTACAATACAATGTAACATTCTTATATCGAGAACTGTATAGCTATCTGTACAATACAATGTAACATTCTTATATCCAGAACTGTATAGCTATCTGTACAATACAATGTAACATTCTAATATCGAGAACTGTATAGCTATCTGTACAATACAATGTAACATTCTAACATATCGAGAACTGTATAGCTATTTGTGCAATATGTTTTTCATTTATACATCCTGTACAGTATAAACTAAGTTAACGTTATAGTACCAGTTAGTGTACAGCTATCTGTATAATACAATGTAACCTTCTACTATCCGGTTCTGTATTAACTTTATAATAACCGGTAGTGTATAGTTAACTGTAAAATCCAATGTTATGTAATATCCTCTTCTGTGACATAATCTGTATGGATACAGTATCTTGTATATTCAATTTATCAGTAATTTATCAACATTCTTGAGATGTATAGTTCTTTTTCAGTAAAACGCTATGAGCTGTTTCGTACAATTTGATAAGATAGAGGATGGATCTGAACAAATATTAACCAATATGTCCACACATAATGACACATTTTGATCTTAAAAGAGACATGACGGTTACCACGGTAACTGGGGTGACATCAAAACTATAGGAAATACTATGTGCTCCAGAAGGGCAAACATGTCCAACAGAACGTATGACACCAGTCTTCTGTTAAATCCAGAAAAGCAAGAAACTCCGAGTCAGGAAAAAAATCCGTAAAATTTGAACTCTTCTTCGTTAGAGATACAATAGAAAACACTAGTACTTTATTGACCTGTGGTCAGCATGTAGCCGTAGACAATGATAGATAGATATTTGTCAGTTATTATATTAGAAAATATTATAACGGTTTTATTATTTTATCATACCTCTAATATGTTTGGAAAGTTGGAGTTAAACTGAGAAACATCGTAATGAGTAGACTCTGCGGTCATCAGATTTGACACTTTGGTGTAGTCCCACGGAAGTGACACGTCAATGGACAGGGCCGTCGTTATGTTCTGAAACATAAAGTACAATGCAATACTCTGAATGGGATATGTCTGTTATATTCTGAGGAAACATCTACACCGTCACCGCTTAAAGGGCAGTGGCCATCAATCACACAATAGTTCCACGTATTTTATTAAACGATAATGGTATATGATTAGCACATGGATGGTTCTCATGTTTGTTATTTATATAGTTAACGCAGAGACAGTAAGCCCCATGCTAGTTCCAATTGACGCCTACCGATAGGAATGTAGTGAGGTCCCGGGTGAAGCAGGCGATCTCGGGGTTACCACTGGAATCTGTCTTGATCTCGTATTCCGCCAGTGTGCTAGCAGACATACTATACAGACTACTACAGAAATCCTACAAACGAGAAAGTGACAATTCAACAAACCTCAAACTGCTACATTGTACGTGGCTAAGCATGTGGTGATAAATCTAATATTATGTTCCCAGAAAACGATAAACTGTTTTCCTTAGTAAATCACCACATGTCCACACCATGGTAATGTCCTTAGCTGATATGATGGCTTGTGGATACATTGACAACGGATATAAACATCCATCATGACACTATTACACTAAGAGCTAAATACAAGAGTACGATTTATTCAACCCCGCTGCTTTTCAGCTTAATTTGTAGAATTATTCATTGTCTTCTAAAACTCACATACAGGAATGGATGGATGATGAAAGGTATTATCTTGATAACCTGCCAAAAGTTATTAAAAGTGATTCCGGGTCAAAAGGTTAGATGATGTATACTTACCATGATGGCCTGCTGATTTGCGACTGGGTTTGGGTCAAATGAATCGTCGTAGACGTTGTCGCCCACACAAGTGATATCGGAGAAGTGACAGTTGGACCTGTCTTTATTCTTTAGACCCCAGAGAATGTGTACCGTGACCAGGTTCTCGTCCGCACTCACATAGAAGTCGTACTGCTCAGCATCTATCGCCTTACTGTAATGGTGGGAATCCTTCCATACTTGCATCTGTAACATGTTCACAAATGTGCATTGTTCTGTAAACATGTATGCCATTCATTTAAGACATGTTAAACGTATAATCATACCACAAAAGAAACACCAAAAAGGCTGCTTTTTAATTAAAAGTACCTAACAGAGAACCTATTAGGGAAGGACTGACTGTTACGCAAGGCAATTGTTTTAATACAAGGTTGTTGTAAACCCTAAGATATAAGATATCGGTCTAAAGGGTTCACGTCTTTGTGGAGTTAACTTACATTTTCGTTGTCTGGTTCCAGAGTGGATGCCTGGTAGGCAAATACTGCGACAACAACAACAAACACAGGAAGTAGGCACCAGCGAGCAATCCTGTGCGTGATAAACCGGAAGTAGTAATCTCGGAAGAAAATAACCAACTTCTTCTCCTTGCTCCTATCTGTTTGTCTCGTTTGTTTGTCGTTGGGTTTAGAAGTCGTTCCATCTGTCTTGTTGACAGTGTTGGCTTTACCATTAGAAATTCCATTGGACATATGGCCATTGGCTATCCCATTAGTCACATGTCCGTTAGACACATGCCCATTGGGCACTTGTCCATTCTGTTTCTGCGGAAAATCATCAAGATCTTTATGTACAGTCTGTCCAATTTTTTCGTTTGTTGTAATGTCCGATTTCCCATCAGATAAAACGAATATGCTCTGCATCGGTTTAACAGAGTTGTTGTTGACTTTGTCATTTTCACTGCTATCAGATGTTTTCTTACGACAACAACGAAAACATGGCCACTTAAAATGTTCAAACTTTAAATGATACACTGTAACAACACAAGGGAAGAAAATTATTACTGACATATAATTAAAGAAGATAGTGATCGCAGCAAACACCCCGAACGACTTGGTAGCCAGGAGAGGTGAGATGGCGCTACACAGAAATGCTACGATCGTGGTTAGGGAGGTAGTAGCCATACTCTGAGCGGATTTATTAAAGGCATCTGACAGTCGGTGGGCTAGGGAAGGATATGAGTGAAAAGACGTCAGTCGCCAAGCATCAAAGAACACAAACAGGTCGTCTGCTCCGATACCAAGGGCGATGAAAATTGCAAGAATGTGGAAAAAACCGAAATATCGAAAGTCAAAAATAACTCTATATATCAAGTTGCCTCCTAGGAAACTTGTTATAATGCTAATAATGGCAAAACCGGCAATCCACAACGACTTGGTGTGGTAGGTCATGAAAGAAAAAATAAATACCATGCTGCCCAAGGCAAGCATCATGTCGGTCATTGCTTGTGCAATTACGTCTTTGTTCCACAGGATATAGCTGTAATACCAGAAGTCAAATGAAGTGAGCTTCTCCCTCCAGCTTTCCAACTTATCTTTCATAGGACCTTGTAGAAAGTCTCCAACAACGTTTTTCATATTTTTACACAAGTAGGTTCCGCTAACTGAACAGCCTACTGGAAGAATACTTCGTGTTATCGTCCCTTCGGCCCTGGTAGCGGTAATAACGAAGGACTTTGGGAGGAAAAACTCGAAGTCTGCCTTGGTCTGTGTGTTGGTGTATGCTTCATACAACACGCTGGGGATGTTACTGAAGGTAGGATCATTGAACGTGGCACTGATGCCAGAGTACGTGCCGTCAAAATACCGTAGGATAGACACTGTATTGACACAAGCGAGAGAAGAGGAATTGGTTTGGCACCAACTAGACGAGTAGCCAGAGGCCGTTACCAGGTCATTTTCTACCTGCTGCATCAGCTGAAATGTCTCCCGAGTAAATATATTTCCACCCTCGCTGCTATAGTAAAGATCAAGGGATGACAAAGAATGTCGTAGGCCTCGTTCCCACGACGGAAAGCCTGTATTGTCGAGTTGTCGTACGAATGCATCATCGTAGTTGTCTTTATCCCGGTTCGCATAGTCTCGGAGTCTGTATGGGATGGAATACAGCTCCATCGGGAGTGTGTCGAAGCTTGTTGGAAACAGGTCATAGCCACTGAGGAAGAGGATACCGGTAGTCATCACGATACCAATCTGTATGCCAAGCGCCACAACTACAACACAAGGATATGATACTGGTGTAAGTGATCGTAACACCTTTAACACAGGGATAGGTTATTGGTGTAAGAGACCGACTATATATGAATATGTTATTGGTACAAGTGACGGTCACGCAGGTCTATATCATACCGTTAATTGTAAATTGACAACAAAATAACATTGGTCTATATTACAAGGTGAACTAATATCTGTCGATCATTTCTATATTTTATACTGTAAACTATATCATACCAATAATTGACAACAAAATAACATTGATCTATATTACACCGTGAACTAATATCTGTCGATCATTTCTATATTTTATACTGTAAACTGCCACCTGTAGAACATTGGTCTATATTATACTGTAAACTGCCACCTGTAGAACATTGATCTATGTTATACTGAAAACTGCCACCTGTAGATCACTGGTCTATATTATACTGTAAAATGATACTTGTAGATAATTGGTCTACATTATTAAATTACAGCCTTTGGTCCGAGAAAAGATATACGTCCTCGATCAATGTATCTTTTTCTCGGGTCAATAAATCCACGCATCGACCGAAGTTAAAGGCTACAATTGTTTTACTTTTTTCAAAACAGTAATATAAGCAATATGAAAAAAAAAACACAACATAAAAACTACGGAAGCGTTTGCACTGTGAACTGACAACTGTAGATAATTGGTCTATATTATACTGTAAATGACACCTGTAGATAATTGGTCTATATTATCTGTAAAATGACACCTGTAGATAATTGGTCTATGTTATACTGTAAAATGACACCTGTAGATAATTGGTCTATATTATACTGTAAATGACACCTGTAGATAATTGGTCTATATTATCTGTAAAATGACACCTGTAGATAATTGGTCTATATTATCTGCAAAATGACACCTGTAGATAATTGGTCTATATTATACTGTTAATGACACCTGTAGATAATTGGTCTATATTATACTCTAAATAATACCTGTAGATAATTGGTCTATATTATACTGTAAATGACACCTGTAGATAATTGGTCTATATTATCTGTAAAATGACACCTGTAGATCATTAATTGATCTTAAACTATACACTGACACCAGTGGGTCATTGGCCTATATAGTACTGTAAACTGACAACTGTAGGTCAATGGCCAATACCGCAATTGTGTTTAAGAAAAAAAGGAGCATACCGAAATTTGGACAAAACCGTAGTGGAACTTAAAATTGGCAAAACTAGAGCAAAATATGGACCTAGGTTTACTATCGAAAAGGAAAATTGAAATATAAAATACTCTTAGACATTGGAGGAGATTTAAGGTTCATCAAACGTTCTTTGGTAGTATGAATCCCGCATCGATTAATGCAGTTACGTAAATAACCTTTTTCCTAACATAATGTTGACTTCCCAAAAGCGTATTACAACGAAATGTTGGTGTCTTTTGAGTTTGTCCGTTGATGAGAAATATTTTAATACTAATTTTATATTTCAGTTCGGGATTGAATGATAGTCTATTATGTTCAATAAAGGAATTATATAACAAATAGTTATTGGAGATTGGATAAACTGCATTGCATTTTAATTTTAAGCGTTATTTTGACACCAAGCTTAAACATTCGTTAACAATGTTAAGGAGTAGTGAAGTAAATCAATAGTTTCCAGATTTTAAATGTGTTGATGCTTGAATACAAATTCTCCAAAGTTGCAGAGCTCCTTGCCATTGAATATGTAACACTGGCTTCATTAACAATTCATCAATCATTGAACTTTAAAGTTACGAATAGGAACATAGAAATACATGAGCATAATAAAGGTTTGAAGGAACTCACAGAAGCTTTTGTAAGGGTGATTGGTGACGATACGACAGTAGAAGAATGGCTTCTTCTCCCGACGTTGTTTCTGGAGTTCTTCTGTCGAAAGTTCATCTTTAGACACCTCGGCGACACTGTCTTGCGCCAGGTCCATGATGGCGATGTATCAGGTAAGGGTCGTAGGTCAAAAAGGAAACTGTGAATATAAAAGCAGAAATCTTCATCAGATAATCAAAATGAACCTATAAAACTACAAAAAGTTTTCATCAGCCCATCAGCGAGAAAAAGGAAAACATAATAGAAAATGGTATCATCAGACAAGCAGAGGAAAACTCGAAATATAAAACAAATATCTTTCTTCTCAAAGGGAAAGTGCACTTGATATACAAAACTCTTCATTTATCAAATAGTTAAATTATTACCAGAAAATGAGAGGGAAACAGTAAACATCAAATAAAATCTTCACCATACAAACATTGTGTGAAGATAAAATTAACTAAGACATGACGAAGACGTATTCAAATAAACTTAAAACACAACAGCGAGTTTCAAAGACGACAAGACACACTCACTCACCGAAGGAGGGTTCGTATCGACTCTATGTGGTCGTACAGATCTGTCTATTGAACAACTTTCACTGAGTCCTACTTGAATTTGACACTTTGAATTAATGTGAACAATACGTTAGTTTACTTATCTTAATGGACTGATTATGTGATCAGTGGGTAGTATTCCGATGCATACCTCTTCCATCAATGCACATTGAACCCCCTCTACTATCAGAACAGGTGCGATTAGGTTACAAAATCAATTAATGCCTTCACTACATACTTATCGCCATCACTTCACGACTTTAAATCAAAACCGGGGACATTTGTTTGTAATGTTCTGCTAAAGGAATAATTCCGATTGACACAAGATATAAAGTTTTTCTGTACTTGGCAACTGGGAACGTGACGGGGCTGACCCCGGTAGGCAGACTCATTAGGTGTAATTTGTGGTTCCAACAATGGTGTATGTGTCGGACTTGGACCCTCATCGCTCGGTAGGTAGAGCGGCCTCGTCAGCTACACAATCAAATCCTTGTGTCCTCCGTGTTTTCTACGGGTCATGATTCCCCCAGAAACTTGCAAATCATTGACAGGTATTCGATTGAATAAAATGTTAAAAGTAATTAATGCAAAAGTCAGTAAGGGTACGTCATACTCAAGGCCCTATTTTCACAACTTACACGGACTTAATCACACAGGCACACGTGAACTTTCCATATCGCTAAATCAAATTCTCGTCGTGGCGTTTCAAGAAAAAAATCCAAGATCGGTTGAACATGTGTATAATTGATTTGTTACATTCCCTCTTCCAGCGAGGGCCTGTTACCACACAGGGCGTCCAGACCTGCCCACCGGGAACACGGTGTGAATTCCTCTCCAACACTACCTGGTCATAATCTCGGGTAACGCTAGAAGATTGCCATAACAGATGGGCAATGTTCAAATATTCTGAAAAAGCTACGGATGATGAAATATGATTTTTCTTCATTTAAATAGGCGTTTAGCAGCTTATCGCTTTATTGCGGTTCATGCAAGTCTTTGTATAATGAATGTCGCACTTATCAAGGCCAGGAGCGCGCATAAGTGGATGTCTCTTCAATGCGTCTTCTGTTTTTAAATGACTACTGTTGGATCATACTCCTAGGCTGTCAGTGAATACAATGTTTATCACTTCAGTGAGGCTACCACATGAACCAAGTTAATGTGAATAATAGAAAATACATTTAAGTACATTTTAAGCATCATTTATGAAAAATAGTACTGTTTTAGATTGTAGTAAATAACAATATTTATAGTTTTACTTTTTAGAAAATAGCACTGTTTACACTGGTTCAAAGTAGTAATTTGAATTATATAACTCTCCTCACAGTAGAAGATTGTCGAAAATGACCGTAGATACTGTATTAAAGAAAGAGATAGTAGACTAAAGAAACAAATAGAAGACTAAAGAAAATGTCCTTGGTTACAGCTGTTGACTGAACAAAATGTTTACAGATGTATATTGCAGACCTTTGAATACCTTAATAAGTGGATGAATGCTTGATCGTTTGAATACTAATGTGATAACTTATATTAATGAATCACTAGAATTACGGAGTTAAGAAGTGCTTATTTAAAACTTCAGCTAGTGAATGTAGAAAGCCGAGCAGAGAAACAGTTGTTGCACCGTATGATAATTTCCATTTAAGACTCGTCAGTGGTACTAAAGTTCAAATATATACATATATGAATAAAATCTCCATGTCTACAGTGTCTCAAAATAGATAGATACAATAGTATAAACGGAAGCATGCCTATGGAACCCTATATAACGTTACACACTGGCAGCTGCTTACAAAAGTTAATATTTTCGTGAACTTATATATCGTGTAAACCTTGCCAGTATAGATATCAGCTACAAAGTTACGGCCAACTTCGGGGACTGATTTTCTACAAGTCGTCGACCGTGACGTAATTTGATCATAAGAGACACCATGCGAGGAAAGATTTATTTAATTTCATTGTAAGAAATGCCACGTTACCTGGTTGAGGAAGAGGTCTACTCTGGTGTTGTCTGCTCAGGTCCGCAGAAAGGACTGATATGTGGATTCTGATGTTGATGTGTTTATAATCGAAAAACGATTTTTCTAAATATAAAAAAAACAATCGTCCGTTTATTTGCATTTAATCTGTATTTGTCAAATAATTTTACTATTTTGATCGAGACAAGATTTTCTTGATAATACCGGAACTAGCAATTTTGAAACACCCCATTGTTTTGCTATGTTGACACTTCCTCACAGAATCGAGACTATCAAAAGCAAATCAGTTGTCGTGTTCATAGTTTTTTTACGACGGAAACATCGCTTTCCGGTTTTTGTTCTTAACTTGTTTTTCATTTTCCTACTTAAACTGATGGCCGATTGTGTTCATCGCTTGTTTGTCGCATACTTTGGTTCAAACAATATTATTTGTGTTACATAATGGGAATGGTTAGAACAATGCTGGTGTATGTCAGAAGTACAATGAGATATTTACTTATATGGACTGACACTAATGTGGTGTTTTAACACTACAGAGTAGCTCAGATTTCATCACTGCAGGTCATTATATTAACCACCAAATAGCACGCACAAGGCTCACAAACGGCGGCATACATATTCACCTTTGTCCCAATACACGATATACCTTCATCATAGCAGATTTTGATGTTTAGAAGATAATGATGTTTAAAAAGGAAACTAAAAAAAAAAAAGGGGGGGGGGGCAATTACCGACTGATAGTTAACAGAAAGGCAATGACAAGAGAATATAAAAGTGACACCAAAACCACAAATCGAGTTTAAAAGCTATGTAAGTAGGGCAAAATATGAAGAAAGGACAGATTTACAACTTAACCCTTGAACAAGTACCAGGAATAAGACCTGAATAAGAGGTGTTCCGAAATGTTTAGCGTCTGCTGTTTCAAGTGCACACATTAGGAACTGGGGCAGTGACAACGTAGCATGGCAAACTTAAGAGCATGATCAAACACGTGGACAATCATATCACAGAAGGAAATAAGGTGTTTCCATCGAGGTCATGATGGTGATCAGAAAACAGTCTTCATCAACCGAGATATACCATTCGTTATCTAGACTGAGGAGCTATGCTACTTATGATATATATTTGGCGTCAATATTTTCTTATTAATCGTTTCACTACTATCTTTGTCATGTCATCCTAAGGAGAGAACTTCTATAGGCCTAGCCTGCTGTTCAATCCTATTGTTTACTCAATACAATAGGATACAATGAAACCTGTGCTGTGGTAGCTTTCGGTATTATCACGGAATTTATAACCTTCTCAGCAGACTAGTTAACACTTTAGATGGGGAGCAGGGATATAACTGTCACAATAGGGAGAGTTAACGTTAGGAACGAATAAATCGTTAAGCTTGTCATACAGCTTCATATAAAGTCGTCCTTAATGTTTATACTGTATACTCTATACTGAGATGACCGAGTGTATTGTCACTTATTTTGAGTTCAAGAGGGTATTCCATCGACATGGTTAACAAACTGTGTTATTTACAAGCACATTTTGGATATATAAGAAAGTGATATTGAAGGAATCGACAATGTCCTGATAGGCTTTTCGATGAATTAAGCCTCGTATATAAGGTCAACAAAGAGTGGGCACAGCATGTCCACATGGATATTTCAACAACTTGATATTGGCTTTTGTCGTGTTTTTCAATAAACATACGCTACAAAATATTTCACGACCGTACATATGTTTCGTCAATCGCATTTCTTAAGAAAGAAAACTCTTTCATTAAAAGAGAACGAATACTATCCTTCAGTTTGATTCTAGCTATGGTAGTAAACGGAATGTAAAAATCAAATATTCTTGTAGAGGAAGCCTTTTCGATTAAAGGAGTTATCAGAAATTTTTCCTCAAAATCTACATTCCATAACATGCACCTCTAAAACCAGTGATACATTGTAGTTTTAAAAATTGCTGTTGAGTTTCCGAAAGTTAATAGAAACAGAGCGGGCTAGTATCCCTATCATTAACCGGTGTTCAGGAAGATTTGCAAGCAGAAAATGTAATAATGATTGGAGACAGTTATTGGCATACATATAAGTATAATTAGTCCTAACAAAACGTAGTGGGGATTTACAGAACCATAGGTGGTATCTGCCACATTTCACGTCATATCCACGAAGTTCTGTAGATTATTATCAATCTAAAACACATCGAATACTTCTGTTAACCATTAGAAATGATACATCGACATCAGAGTTAAAATCTTATGAATATGATCGTAAAGTGTCTTCAGCGTACTTTGGACAGCGAACTTTGACTATTTTTCTAACCACATGTTGCCCAAGTCATTTAGTCTTTATCACATTAAATGAAAAACAAAAGTTTTAACCTATTGTACGATCGGAACTAAGCATGTTATGATTTACAACAAGGGAGACAATCGAGCACTTTTAACAAAGAGGTATGCATTTCACCATCTCGTGATACAAATACCTGTGGTGGTAATCGATCCCTTTATCGTAACACAGTATACCAATACAGCACTCCACTCAGCACGTCAGCCTGATTAACGTTCTGTGTAAACTACTACCAGGAATCGGCCTACCTCGTGTAGACCTTACTTAATCAACAACAACTCATTTATGAATTATAATATAACCCAATAAATGCAATATAACATTTTCTGGATTGCATTGGCAATCCTAAAATCATTTTGAGTGATTCGAATAAAAATACTGACATATGTGCAGCAAAACCAGGTTCTAATTAATCCATGTAGGATCTCGTGTGGAACACTGCATTCATGTAAACCTGACTTCAATCAGATATGTGTGTCGTTTCTATTACTTAATAGAATTATATTTAAGTATTTTTTTGAATTAACATATTTTGTGAAAAGACACAATAAGCCACCAGAATCATGTCAGCAATGTACAAAAATATCGTTGGCAAATTACCAGAACCATTTCATCAAAACGAGGACCGAAATCTCTAAGTCATAAATGATTGTGAAGTATTGATGATAAATTGACCTACGTCGCGTTATGAGCGTAGGTTAATGAGTTTTATGATCATTAATGCTTCTATTCCTGTCCAAATGACGGCGTACACCTAGGTACGTGTCCTTGACAAAACACGTGACCAACTAAGATATGCAGATAGAACTCTGATATCAACAAGGCAGGTAACAGTCTCTAAATATACCCGACTACGCCGGTGTTAATATGAAAAGCCACTTAGGTAGAGATCAAATATACGGCTAGGAAGTTATTATGCTGCCGGGTTGTTGAATTTCTTACACAAGAGGAAAATGGAAATGTTGTCTTTCTGAAGAAGGATATAATATATTGTAAAGGTCATTATTAAGCTCGTACAACGTTGCCAAAAACAATGGCGTTTACCGACCAGTACCCAGATAGATGTACCCTTGTCAGCCTAGCAGATTGTTGTCTAAGCGGACACAACATTGCGTGCTGCAAGGTCAGTTAAACTGTCAGGTGTGTGCTTCCGTATCGTGTCCCAAATCATCAACATACTTCGCTAGTACACATGTTCTTTGTTACAAAACACTGTTAATGCTTGACGACAAAGATTTTGCCAGATTTAGTCTAACAATACTTAATCAGGAATTTGGACTGAGCTATGAAAATTCGACTGATTAAGTGTAGACGCATTGTTAACCAATCTATCTTAAAGTTATTTTTACATCCTGGAGATAAAGAATCCAATTAGGGATTTGGCAAACTCATCGAGGCGAACGGACTATCTAAATGATTACTTGGGTATCTAGGTCGTGCTAAGGTCAATCAGGTTAGCTAACTGTAGGCCGTTTTCAGTAATTGGTCTATAATCCATATAAAAAATAAACTTAAGAGAAACTTTATTTCATCGGTAACATTATGCCTTTTTTGTGGGTTTTTTGTCTACATTACGAAGTCAAAGTATTAGGGTAAGGAACTTCTCAGATAGGACATGTCAAATTTCATTTCAATGTGGGTTAAACTGCAAATTCCCATTTATCAAGATATAACGCCTCGTTGTGACTGTATTGTTGTCCCACTAAACAACACATTTACAGTAGAGATTAAAAAAGTCCACGTCACATATATAAAGTGTAGATATTATACCTCGCATTACATTACTATCTGTACAGTGTAGATAATAAATCTCACGTTATATTACTATCTGTACAGTGTAGATAATACATCTCACATTACATTACTATCTGTACAGTGTAGATAATACACCTCGCATTACATTACTATCTGTACAGTGTAGATAATAAATCTCACGTTATATTACTATCTGTACAGTGTAGATAATACATCTCACATTATATTTCTATCTGTACAGTGTAGATAATACACCTCATGTTATATTACTATCTGTACAGTGTAGATAATACATCTCACATTATATTTCTATCTGTACAGTGTAGATAATACACCTCATGTTATATTACTATTTGTACAATGTAGATAATACATCTCACATTATATTTCTATCTGTACAGTGTAGATAATACATCTCACGTTATATTACTATTTGTACAATGTAGATAATACATCTCACATTATATTTCTATCTGTACAGTGTAGATAATACACCTCATGTTATAGTACTATCTGTACAGTGTAGATAATACATCTCACGTTATATTTCTATTTGTACAATGTAGATAATACACCTCATGTTATATTACTATTTGTACAATGTAGATAAGACATCTCACATTATATTTCTATTTGTACAATGTAGATAATACATCTCACGTTATATTACTATTTGTACAGTGTAGATAATACATCTCACGTTATATTCCTGTGTACAGTGTAGATAATACATCTCACATTCCATTTCTATCTGTACAGTGTAGATAATACATCTCGCGTTATATTTCTATTTGTACAATGTAGATAATACATCTCACGTTATATTTCTATTTGTACAATGTAGATAATACACCTCATGTTATATTACTATTTGTACAATGTAGATAAGACATCTCACATTATATTTCTATTTGTACAATGTAGATAATACATCTCACGTTATATTACTATTTGTACAGTGTAGATAATACATCTCACGTTATATTCCTGTGTACAGTGTAGATAATACATCTCACATTCCATTTCTATCTGTACAGTGTAGATAATACATCTCGCGTTATATTTCTATTTGTACAATGTAGATAATACATCTCACGTTATATTTCTATTTGTACAATGTAGATAATACATCTCACGTTATATTACTATTTGTACAATGTAGATAATACATCTCACGTTATATTTCTGTGTACAGTGTAGATAATACATCTCACATTCCATTTCTATCTGTACAGTGTAGATTATACATCTCACGTTATATTTCTATGTGTACAGTGCAGATAATACATCTCACGTTATATTACTATCTGTACAGTGTAGATAATACATCTCACGTTATATTTCTATTTGTACAATGTAGATAATACATCTCACGTTATATTTCTATGTGTACAATGTAGATAATACATCTCACGTTATATTTCTGTGTACAGTGTAGATAATACATCTCACGTTATATTTCTATCTGTACAGTGCAGATAATACATCTCACGTTATATTACTATCTGTACAGTGTAGATAATACATCTCACGTTATATTTCTATTTGTACAATGTAGATAATACATCTCACGTTATATTTCTATGTGTACAGTGTAGATAATACATCTCACGTTATATTCCTGTGTACAGTGTAGATAATACATCTCACATTCCATTTCTATCTGTACAGTGTAGATAATACATCTCACGTTATATTTCTATTTGTACAATGTAGATAATACATCTCACGTTATATTTCTGTGTACAGTGTAGATTATACATCTCACGTTATATTTCTATCTGTACAGTGCAGATAATACATCTCACGTTATATTACTATCTGTACAGTGTAGATAATACATCTCACGTTATATTTCTGTGTACAGTGTAGATTATACATCTCACGTTATATTTCTATCTGTACAGTGCAGATAATACATCTCACGTTATATTACTATCTGTACAGTGTAGATAATACATCTCACGTTATATTTCTGTGTACAGTGTAGATTATACATCTCACGTTATATTTCTATCTGTACAGTGCAGATAATACATCTCACGTTATATTACTATCTGTACAGTGTAGATAATACATCTCACGTTATATTTCTGTGTACAGTGTAGATTATACATCTCACGTTATATTTCTATCTGTACAGTGCAGATAATACATCTCACGTTATATTACTATCTGTACAGTGTAGATAATACATCTCACGTTATATTTCTGTGTACAGTGTAGATTATACATCTCACGTTATATTTCTATCTGTACAGTGCAGATAATACATCTCACGTTATATTACTATCTGTACAGTGTAGATAATACATCTCACGTTATATTTCTGTGTACAGTGTAGATTATACATCTCACGTTATATTTCTATCTGTACAGTGCAGATAATACATCTCACGTTATATTACTATCTGTACAGTGTAGATAATACATCTCACGTTATATTTCTGTGTACAGTGTAGATTATACATCTCACGTTATATTTCTATCTGTACAGTGCAGATAATACATCTCACGTTATATTACTATCTGTACAGTGTAGATAATACATCTCACGTTATCTTTCTATTTGTACAATGTAGATAATACATCTCACGTTATATTTCTGTGTACAGTGTAGATAATACATCTCACGTTATATTACTATCTGTACAGTGTAGATAATAAATCTCACGTTATATTTCTGTGTACAGTGTGGATAATACATCTTACGTTATATTTCTGTGTACAGTGTAGTAATACATCTCATGTTATATTTCTGTGTACAGTGTAGATAATACATCTCACATTCCATTACTATCTGTACAGTGCAGATAATACATCTCCCGCTATATTTCTATGTGTACAATGTAGATAATACATCCCACGTTATATTTTTGTGTACAGTGTAGATAATACATCTCTCGTTATATTACTATCTGTACAGTGTGGCTAATACATCTCACGTTATATTACTATGTGTATAGTGTAGATTATACATCTAACGGTATATTACTATCTGTACAGTGTAGATAATACATCTCATGTTATATTACTATCTGTATAGTGTAGATAATACATCTCAAGTTATAATACTATCTGTATAGTGTAGATGATACATCTAACGGTATATTACTAAATGTACAGTGTAAATAATACATCTCGCGTTATATTACTATCTGTACAGTTTAGATAATACATCTCACGTTATATTTCTATCTGTACAGTGTAGATAATACATCTCATGTTATATTACTATCTGTATAGTGTAGATGATACATCTAACGGTATATTACTAAATGTACAGTGTAAATAATACATCTCACGTTTTTTACTATGTGTACAGTGTAGATAATACATCTCACATTCCATTACTATCTGTACAGTGTAAATAACACATCTCACATTATATTTTTGTGTACAGTTTAGATAATTCATCTCACATTCCATTACTATCTGTACAGTGTAAATAACACATCTCACATTATATTTTTGTGTACAGTTTAGATAATTTATCTCACATTCCATTCCTATCTGTACAGTGTAGATAATACATCTCGCGTTGTATTACTATCTGTACAGTGTAGATAATTCATCTCACGTTATATTTCTGTGTACAGTTTTGATAATACATCTCCCGCTATATTTCTATGTGTACAGTGTAGATAACACATCTCCCGCTATATCTCTATGTGTACAATGTAGATAACACATCTTCCGCTATATTTCTATGTGTACATTGTAGATAATACATCTCCCGCTATATTTCTATGAGTACAGTGTAGATAATACATCTCACGCTATATTTCTATGTGTACAATGTAGATAACACATCTCACGTTATATTTCTATGTGTACAGTGTAGATAATACATCTCCCGCTATATTTCTATGTGTACAGTGTAGATAACACATCTCACGCTATATTTCTGTGTACAGTGTATTTAACTCTCCAAGTTATATAATAATTACATGTACGGTGTAGACAAATAACAAGCATGGTTGTAGTACTGTAGGTGTTTGTTTACCACAGGATTATAAAACAGGAAAACGTCCGTCCTTAGAAAAATGAATGCTTAAACAGGTGGGGTGTTACATAATAATCATCAACATGTTGCATTATATTTCTTAGGACTTTCAAATTTAGCCTCATTTGCATATAATGCACACATGAAGGCGCCACTGCCTGTGTCGGGACAGGAATATGACTCGAGACCTTGTAAGTGCTACCCTACGTATAGACACTGAAACAGCTCAGGTTTTCAAATGGTTGATTTGTCTTTTAAGCTCCACATTAACAGATAATGAGATATCATGATTTTATAGTCACCATGCAAACAATTCATGTTATTAAAAAAAAAGATTCAAGGGGAACTGAGAATTGAAGGTGGGAAATATCCCATTTGGAATCTTCCATAGAAAACAGTAATAGCTTTCTTGCATGTTTTTTTTCGAATTGACATAAATTAATGGAGGCTTCCTGTGTTTCAATGATTTCAATTTGCACGTTTTGCGGTTTATTTAGAAAACTAATTTACTGCTGTCTAACTTAACAAACAGGTCGTTACGGTTATTTAATACCGACCTTGGCTATTGACTGTAAAGGCATACGCTGTCGTCGATATAATTATGCAATATACGTGCGTTAATGTTAAAAAAGGTCAGGACGTTACGTAGTAAAATGCCTACCTCAACACTATCTATGGTCTGGTGTTAATCACTGGCTTTTATAAAGCCTATTTTAAAATAGCGGAAATCAGAGAGAGAAAAAATGAGACAATTTGTATGTTAACATAGTGACACCTTGGTGAAGTATGTATCACTGATATAATCGATTCTTACACACAATATCTAATGTACAGTGTCATCCTCACATTGACATGCTGTCAGCTCCAGTTAACATACATATATACATGCTTCAGATATAACATTTACCTACATAATGACAATAATGGTCACCTCCCTCCTCTCTCAGTAACAATTACCTACAGTACGACAACAATGGTCCCCTCACTATCAAACTCTTAAACAATTACCTACAGTAAGACAATATGATCACCTAACTACCATACTCTATAACAATTACCTACAGTATAACAATAATGGTTACCTCCCTACCAAACTCTATAACATTTACCTACAGTATAACGATAATGGATACCACCCTGCCAAACTCTATAACATTTACCTACAGTATAACGATAATGATCACCTCCCTACCAAACTCTATAACATTTACCTACAGTATAACAATAATGATCACCTCCCTACCAAACTCTATAACAATTACCTACAGTATAACAATAATGGTCACCTCACTACCAAACTCTATAACATTTACCTACAGTATAACGATAATGGTCACCTCCCTACCAAACTCTATAACAATTACCTACAGCATAACAATAATGGTCACCTCACTACCAAACTCTATAACATTTACCTACAGGATAACAATAATGGTTACCTCACTACCAAACTCTATAACATTTACATACAGTATAACAATAATGGTTACCTCACTACCAAACTTTATAACAAACGTGACGTTTATTTAACTGTTGTAGTTCTGTGTTTATGTGTATGTACTTATTACTGACCAGTAACGTGTTTTCTACACGGAGAATTAATTCCCTGTTGACGATATAATACGGACGTTAACAGGGCCTGATTGTCAGCCATAAAACCTCATTATGTAAGACTGAGACCCTAGATAACCAGTACAACTTCTAAATTAAAATTCTCTGCTCCAAGTGATAATATTCCACTTAACACTCAAACCTTTCTGTATGATTATCAATATTGTGGAGTAGGCTCAGATGTGCATTGGCTTAAGATTCTAAACTTGATGTGTAACCGTTACACGAGTTGGTATGATGGTCAACGGTCTTGAATGGTCCCAGCATAGAATCGAACACGGAAAATTGGTCTGCTCTGACCTCCAGTCCGTGTTAGACGACCAGACTGATATTACGACATTCCTCTTTTAACGATAGAAGTAATTTATAGATATATTGTTCCAACTACATCATGCATTGTCAATGTTGAATTTAAAACATAACGTTAATATATGTATCGTTAAATAATGTAAGGAGAGGGCTGGTATAGGCTATGCCTGTTGCCCAGTTCCAATTGTACTTCAGAACTGTACAATAAAAAATATTCTGAAATGTAAAATTCTTGGTTTGATTGCTGACATTGCGACGGATGCCATCTGTGGTGATAGAAACTCTCAGCCTTCTAGATAACATGGTTTTGCCTTCGTTTTATAAAGATATTCATATGTTTTGTAACTGTTTATCTATAACGGTATTTTATGGGGAAAAAAATCTGTTTTGTAACTGTATCTAAATACATTTCGTAACATGCATTTTTGTTGATGTTTTAAACGTAAAACTAATATGCTTCTTTCTTAATACCTTAATCTGGCAAACTATCGTTCCTTACTTTAAAGAGCCATGTGAGGTCTAATGGTCCTTTTATGGGGTTTTATCTGTCATTTTTGTCTGGGGTACATTGGAGATACCAACATTGATCTGCTGACCTCATTGTTACACGGGAATTCTCTCGGTTCTCCTCGACCTTGTCTAGTTAAGGCGCTGTTACCTCACGCTCCCGTCTTCTCGCGACCTTAAATATGTCGAGGAGGTTACACGATGAACAAAACAAATCATGCCCTCTTTTCCTCTCTACTTCCCTCTACTGTCTATTCGAAGTGGAAATTGTTTTCAACATCTCACATTTTAATTAGAAAACTTTGTTTTAATTTATTGAGTTTTAGGATTACCATTCGCAAAAATTGAAAATTGCCTCAAAAAACAAAATAACATGCCTTATAAAAAAGGGGGTTTCGTGTTGTTTCATTTTAATATTTTTAAATATCATTTATTAATATTTGGAAAAAAATAAACTTCAAATTATTAAATTATTTTAAATGTGTTCTATATTGCATACTACAATGCCAATGACAAGAAGTACACATAGACATAGATTTTCTTGTCAATTGTCACATGTTACAATTTGCGGCTATGTGATCCAAAATGAAGGCTTCAACAATATCGCTGATATTGAAGTATATGCCAAACATGTTAGAGTTTTCAACAGTAGAGTTTTTATCTAGAAATAAAACGCTGTCTGTTATTGATGGGCCCTGGTACGACTATAATAAAAGGGAGTAGATCTAGGCTTTGTTAAACTTGATTAGAAATGTGTTAAAAGTAGGAGTTCATCGATTATTTCAAGTGTGCTTTTAGTGCTGAATACAAGACGAAAACACTGCCGAATTTGTTTGAATAACAGAATTGAATTATCTTGAAGTGTGCATTACAACTCACCATGTTTGATAATAAGTTCTAGAATCGTTTCATAACCCGTTTTTGATAGAACCTGTTTTTATCATTCTTTATTAATCGCGGCATCATGGACGGGTGTGGATTGTTAAATCAACAGTATTTAAATACAATAAAAAATATCGAATATTGGTATTGTTCCTATTCCATTGATATTCAACCATTAGAGAAAAGGCCAGAAACTAGTCTTTCTTCATGTGCACAGGTATAGAAAGCAATGGTGTATGGAAATATTGTGATATAATGTAAGTCTATTGTTCACTACTTGAATAGTAAGAAAATACTATAGAAAAATCAGCTTAAGCTTTTAAACAGACACGAAAGAAGGCGACGGCCAAACTACCCAGAAGCAACTGAAGGCCATACCGACCAGAGGACGTTAAATAACATCATTGGTACCACCAAGCAATTCGTCGAGTCTGATATAAGTTTAGTGAGTATGGTTCCTGGTAGACTGTACTGTGACAAGTAGTCCATAACGCTAATATTCTAACTGAATAATTTATAGTTCCAGCAATACAACTTCATAATACCATACCTATCTCTGTGCAGCTGCTAACGGTTGCCGTGTCGACACAATCATTCACAGCATGTGATATTGCACCTGTCGCTTAAGTCCCCATGGAAATGTATTGGTTCCAACGTTTAGGCATCAACTAACAAGGGTTCGAAAGTTAACCACAAGACAGCACAATATATGCTATGTTTAGGATAATCACAGGTTACCTTCCTCTCCAGCGAAGTAAAAGCCCATTCGCTACATAGGATTACTGTAACAGATTACTGGTATTTCACTATGTCGGTACCGTAGCCTATTGGCGGTCCACAAGTTTGAGCTACTGTAAGGAAATGCTCCAAATCCGACACCTCTATGATAGTTTAAACAGTCTATTTGTCTTTTAGTTCATCTTGTCTGTCACAACTTATGGAATTTAAAAGCTCCGACTTCCGATCTTAAGACACCTGTGTTGTTACGTACCCCGAGTATATGGTCCAGAACGCTCCGATGCTGTCGAACGTAACACATAGACCGCCGAGTCGACTGTTTGCTTACACAATCGATACACGTATACCCACAATGCGTACACAAGGACTAAACGCCGGGTCGTATCGATATATACCTACAATACACGGTCTGTTGGTCACTTGTATTGTCATGTTCAGTTAGGTGTACCTATGGCCAGTCAAACGTATCAACTAATTCTGAGACGACGTCATAACTGACCTAAATCAAGAATTGTGAGTGGACTTGTACCTGTCCTCATGTTATATGAGAGAGATATATTAATTACATTTCATTAATACCATACACAAGAAAGTATATGCGCTTTCTTTTATGTATTAGTTTAGTTAAAGGGTACACTCTATATACAGTGATATTCCATTTCAGTAAACTTCCTTCTCGTTAATGTCGTATTATAAAGTGTTATTTCATTTATATGCATGTCGCAATAATAGTTCAGAGTTAATGTACCCTGTATATGTGTATATCCGACCCTATGAGTACTTGTCTCTTTGTCTAAGAACTCAGGCTCTATGTATTTTCTGATCACTGTATAGTTACCTCCTCTTTCTCATTGTTTTTTTACCCTCCAGTACAAACTTTAAAGGACTTCAATAGATTTTCCGTCACAAGTTACCGGGAAATTCTTAATCGAATATTTCCAGTTATATTAACTGAATTGCAGTCAATGGCATGAACTGCATAGGAGAATATCCATAGACTATTAAACAACTCGCCTTATCTAATTTAATATCTTGAAAATGATCTTAACAGTTTATTAATGAGATAACAGGTGTTTTACAGTAAAAAATTAAGTTTAAATTTTCTACAGGGACATATGACACTTTTTGTAATGTTCACACTAAATTGACCTATCAGCGTGTAAGAGTAAGTAGGGACAATAACAAATAATGCAGCATTCAATCTCTCACTTTTTTTGTCGGACGATAAATAAATGTCATTGTGTAAAGAACAACTTAATAAAATTCTGACACTGAACAACAGAGTGTCAAGAAAACCGTATGTCGAACTCAAAACCGATAAAAGTAGGACAAAATACGAGCACAGGAAAATTCCATATGGTGACCATTGGAAATAAACCAAATAAACCAGACAAATAAACCAAATAAACCAGACAAATAAACCAAAACATTCCTAGTTTATTGATGAGTAACAGTTTTATTTCACCAGTTGGTTGAACATAATTTTCCCATTTTTCGTTCGTAGCACAAAAAAAAGGAGAAACTTATCCAGCCTCTGATGAAATGTAATTATTATCAATCAAGAAAGGATATCCTCTAAATATCCACCAAATGGCGGTTTCGATTCTGACTTCCTTGAAGGACAGCTTTTGTATGCATATACTATTGCCTGTACGCATAATGTGAGCTGATAAACACAACATTGCAACACAACAACTATTTAATCAAAATAAGAAGAAGACTGTTATAGCATGGCAGAATGTCGCTAGTGAAAACATCTACCTTCAAACAGAAGTGTGTCTCCCATCTTAGATAATTCTGAAAAACCCAAGCACGGATGATTTCGACATTTCTGCAGACAAATATATGAAGTCGACCTCTCCTTTAATATTGTTTTTCATTAATTAAATTTCATACGGGGAAGATATGGCTCAAGTTAATTAAAAATCTTATCTGAGCTAAGGAGTTTTCTTGAAAGCAAGGCTAGAGTGTTTTTCATAAGTAATTGATAGTGTGTAATTATAGAAGCTTTTGATATTAAACCCGGAACCATATCGGTAAATGTTGTGTCTAAATAAACATTATCGTTGAAAAAATTAGCAACTGGTACTAAGGTAACTGTGGTCACATGACATAACACGTGTTAACACAGACGTATTCGAGACTAAGCTTTGTATACCAGTATAACTAATATTAAACGCGGTTGATATCATGTTTGAAAAAACATGCATGCATAACAAGTGGATGTGTAATTCAATTAGGGGTCTAGATTTATCCTAAACTAAATACATCTATTTAGTTATTGGAGCGGTATGAGTGCCCAACTCTAAGCACCTCGCCGACATTTAAATAGCGGCATGTGTGAGGTCCCCACCAGTCCATGGCTCCAAGCGTCGATCGGTATCACACGGACGCTTAATTACTCTTGCTTTTTATCGCAATCCGTTCAAAGAAAAAATCAGACCAACCTTTTTTTACCAGAACAATGTATGCAAAATATTGTAAAATGTTTCTAATGTTGTTATGCAAACAAGTCCTTTGATCTTCAGAAGAGTTTGGGACTGGCGATCTGATTGGGAACGGCATAAGAAAGCCCTTTGCACACGTGACAGTGCTTGGAATGTATTTTGCAATGATCGTGGCTTTCGAACCGAACAATTAGACGAGATATGTAAGAACTGTCTAAAGATTGTTTTGAAGGTGTAGCACGCGTTATCGCGACATCCGTTACCTAATATTTTAACAGATAACACTGCACGTTAATCTATAATCGGGGGTATGAGGACTATGGCGGTGACCGCTGTCTGTGTCAGGGTAAACGTCTGATGGATCAGGAATATAAACATTCCTGGTGAGGATCTTGTTTATTGACACGACAGGCATCGTGACAAGGGTAACGTTCCAGTTCTCTCAAAGAAAGTCAACGTGAAATTTCCTTGAGTCGCTACTAATTTCCTTAGCGTGCTGTCATTTCAATCGTTTTGTTAAGGTTGTTGATATTAAAGTCTTGATATAATCAATTCATCACATATGAGCAGTTCTATAAACGAAGTACTGACATTGAGTTATTTCTCCAGCAGGCCATTATTTACTGACGCTAACACTATTGTCTTGACAAGTTGACAGAAGTAACCGATTGATACCACACTACTCCATCATACGATAATGTGTCGTCACTTTTCACATATTGTTCGTATTTAAAGCATTTCGGATGAAGTGAGTCTCCCCAATTGTTCAGCAAAACCAATTTCTACATGACATATATGGTTTATTGTTTTTACATCAGTACCTTTTTTATGAGTTACACTGTATATTGTACCTCTTTATATTGGATCCCTTGACTACATACAAACCATGGCTCGTTGCAGACGCTCCCACTATATCTTAAATAAATCGCCTTCCGAAATGTTTACTGTAATGGCCACAGTTAAAGAGTTAATCTTATACTGCCTATTCACGTAACGGCATATCATTGAAATGAAAGGGAATTTGGAGAATATTGAATATCGATCTTCGTCTAAAATAGCGCCCGTTCAAATGTTTCTTTTCTCCATAATATATAGTTAGTTATAAATGTCAGGTTTCAAAATGTGGTGTATATGTCATTTTGTTTAAAATTGTCAAGGACAGACAAATTCTTCTCATCTCAGAGATTTGCTTTAGCAGTCCTTTTTACTAAAACTGGCAGAGTCACAGATATCTTGTTGTCCATGTAAATAAGATATGTTTGGTAAAGCTTCACAGTGCTAGCATGACCACACAAACTGGAGTAAGGGGGTATCCATTTGATCAAGTTTGACCGACAAAAGTTTCGATGAAAATGCTAAAATATAATTGAGTAGACTATGGTATTCCAGTGTACACTACCACTGTACCACTGATGTTTTTCCTTTATAAATGCGTGCGTTTTACTTTCGTTGTCACTACCCTGGTTCTCACTTGGAGGACCTGGCGTTATTTGGATTTTACGTAGATTTACATGTTGTCACTACCCTGGTTCTCACTCGGAGGACCTGGCGTTATTTGGATTTTACGTAGATTTACATGTTGTCTATTACCCTGTCGGAACACCTAGCTGGTCTTCATTCTTTTGTAAATATTTTGCCTAAGTTTCATCAATGTTTAGTTCATTTGGCGGTTTTGTTTACTCTTTTCGTGCATCATCGGTACGGATTGCGAGGTAATATCTTTATGTGTTCCCGTTCTGGAGTTTCCTCCGTTCCTGTTGTTTTGTTCTTTCCTCCATTCCTATTGTTTTTGTGTCTCCTAAGATCCTGCTGTTTATTGTCTCCTAAGATCCTGCTGTTTATTGCCTCCTAAGATCCTACTGTTTTTTGCCTCCTCAGATCCTGCTGTTTTTTTATCTAAGCAGATCCTGTTATTTTGGTGTCTCGGCAAACCCTGTTTTGTTGATTTCTCCTCAGAGCCGGCTGTTTTAGTGTTTCCTTTGATCCTGTTGTTGACTTTTTACATATACAGGAGTTCCGAGTTTGTTGTTGTGTATGACGGCAGTAACTTATATGAGTGAAATACAACGAGAAATAGAATATGGCAGACGACATGGTCACAACGGTCTTTCGACTTTTCTGTCTGTTCGTCTTATTCATTTCCAAACAAAGTTTGATATTTGCAATGAATAATATTGATTATTGTTGTGTATAATTTTAATTGCTGTGTATAATATTGATATTTGCTATGTATGTTATTGATACCTGCTACTTTGCATAACGTTAGTATTTGTAGCTGTTTACAATATTGCAGGCTCAGGTGAGTTTCACTAGGATGTCCATACTTTAACCCGTATCGATCCCGGTAAGGTAAGTACATGTGTACCGCTAGTGTACAATACCAGACATGTTAGTGATCGACCACTGTTTCGTGCAAGACTTGGCAGCCACAGAAGTGTTGGATGTATGACAAAATAAGCATTATTTTACTGTGTAGTGTTGCTAGCAGTATATATATCGCTGTGTGTATTCGAGCAGCTAGTTTACGGTTGGATTGTGGAAGTCAAGAAGTAGGACGCTATCTGACGTAGTTTACACATAAATCAATAGATACACATAGTGGTAAGCAGGTTTCGCTTTTTCTTTTTCAAATCGAAGTTTCCATGTTCTGCATTTTAGTGGATTTAATGGGAAGTTTTAATCGGTTCATACACATGTACAAGCACTAACATAATTATTTGGGTTTCTTTGACTTTTCGGCATTCATCAAGTCGAACACCGAACTATTTTCCTGTGTCCGATTTAAGATCTGCCCCAGGCTCTTGCACATTCATTCTTCAACGTTTGTACTAGAGGTTCCAGAGATTATTGTGAGGTTTTACAGCTATTGTTTTGTTATTTGGTGAACGGGTTTCCCTTTTTCTCTTACCCTGGACAGGTGTATCCGCACTTTTACCGGTGTGAGATTTCCTTGTCTTACCCTAGGGTTGAGACGGGGGGATTCCCCTATTCCTAACAATGGCATGACGTCACTTTAACAATACAATGACGTCGAGTCAACAATCCATCAACGTCACGTCAGCCCTGAATTTAGCATGTAACGTTATCATTACATTGTGTATATGATACACAATGAAAGAACAGGGTTAGAGAAAAAGAATCATTCACCCCCTTGTGGGTGAGATAGTGGAATCTCAACCCTCGGGGAAAGATTCTTAAGTTGCCAAACACTCGGCAAAGCCTCGTGTTTGGCAACTTAAGAATCCTCTCCCTCGGGTTGAGATTCTCCTATCTCACCCCCAAGGGAGTGAAAGATTCTATTAGTCTCACCCTAGGGTTGAGACGGGGGGATTCCCATATTCATAACAATGGCATGACGTCACTTCAATAATACAATGACGTCACGTCAACCCTGAATTTAGCATGTAACGTTATCATTACATTGTGTATATGATACACAATGGGAGAACAGGGTAAGAGAAAAAGAACCATTCACCCCCTGTGGGTGAGATAGGGAAATCTCAACCCTCGGGGAAAGATTCTTAAGTTGCCAAACACTCGGCAAAGCCTCGTGTTTGGCAACTTAAGAATCCTCCCCCTCGGGTTGAGATTCTCCTATCTCACCCCCAAGGGGGTGAAAGATTCTATTAATCTAAGTTCGACCGTCAAGCCTATCATTTGGTTCACTTCCTCGGTCGAATCTTTATGGTTCTTCTCTTTACTTAGAACTGTGTTTTGCTTAGCCCCCCTGGTTGCTCAATCCGGATATCCGTATGTTTTCATCGACCTATGAATAAGTATCTGGTCTTATTTGCTGTTCTATTGTTCTGTGACAGTGGTTTCACGTACCTGTTTGCTGTTCTATTGTTCTGTGACAGTGGTTTCACGTACTTGTTTGCTGTTCTATTGATCTGTGACATTGGTTTCACGTAAAATAATTACATTTTATGAATGATATTGAAGAATTTTGAATAGAATTACAGACTATGTTTTCAATGTTTTCACTTGACCTTTTGATCATGTTACATGATTTAAACGAGTAACAAGAAAGTTAGCTTCAGCACATACATAAGTCATGCTTGAGCGTGAGAATGTTTTCGTGAATACGGGCCCTGATCAAATCAATCATTGACGAAATTACATTGGCTGCATTCTGTATATAAAATGCTTAACATTTGGGGTTTCTTGATCAATAGGGTATCATTATATTTTTTAATTCTTTATATAAAGACAGTTTGAATATCATTATTGGTGTATGAATAATGTAATATCCGTGTATGGACAGTTTAATCATCAGCTTTGGTCTCATGACAACATCCATATGGAGAATTTTCGAGTATCGATTTTGAGCCAGAAATAATTCATGACAGTGTTGGTAAATACTATCCTAGTATGTATTAATGGACGCTAAGTATTAAAGATACTCTAGATTTAAATTTAAATTTTAAACCGTGCAGTTCAAATGAGGTTTTTTTCTTCTTTTAAATGTATTATCGAACAACATCAAAAGCCAGACATGTTTGATGTTGACCAAATCAGGTAGTAATTATATTTTAAATTATTGAATCGGTTTTATCTACATGTAGTTAGAATAATCAGTGGAGTTTATTATACAAATCTTAAATACACCTGACGTACAGGTAGTACTACAGGTAATTATGTAATCCCTCTCCCCCATACAGCACACAAAATACCCCAGGGACTCGCACCTGTACGGCGGATCTGTCCGCATGATATGGATATGTAGAGGTCACGAAGGCTGTATTATCATCAGTACTAAATGACCTTCAAACAATGCCATTAACGGTCGATGCTTGTAATCCTCCAACGTTCACGACAGATTAAGGAAAACACCTCCTGGTTGTATACATGTTATTGGTTCATTAAAACAATAGCTCTCGGGTATTTCCATAATCTCATATCATAGGCGCATATTGGTTTAGTTGCTTCACTTCGCTTAGTCCAAAGGCTAGTGATCTAGGGGAAATGTAGCTTATTTTAACTGCTTCATTTACCGTATTAATGAATCCGGACAATTATCGCTTACAATTACGAGCCTTTTTGTTGATTCTTGTTCAGCAATAAAACGGTGGACGTGCAAATATTGGAAAGTCATGATCAAATAACGTTTTTATTAGTCCTGAATTTAAGTAATTAATAAACTAACAACTCTCTGCAACATTGTTAAGACATTTGTCACGCGATGAAAAAAAAACCTCCGTTGAATACATTGTAGCGGGCATGCTCTACAGGTAACTTTGTCTTACCTCCGGGAACGAGTTACGTCATGGTAACAACACACCTAGGACCACCCGCACAGACCAATCGACAGCTAAGTTAAATCAGCACCTTCATTAGGATCTAGTTACAAAACTACAAGCTGTACAGGCCAAATACTAAAAGTATTGTATTTCTAAAGTTTGGAAACATCAAGGTCTTATAAATATTATGAATTCATTTTTTATACTATTTCGATCACATTTCTTAATCGCGTAGGCAAATAGTCTTAACTGATTTGTGATCGATGGTTTCTATACATTGTCGGGTTGATTTCGAGATATAAATCTGTTAAACAAATATTTCAATTTAATTTATTACCTTGTATTTTTCTAGTATCTCATCCTAAGATGTCTGGCCAGGCCTACATAACAACTCAGTATGGTAGCAGACTTGATATAGTTTGATTGGCATGGCTATACATTTAACGCGAATGGTATGTGATCAACATAAAGTTGCTTGTACATCTATAACAAGGCCTGGTTAAGTATTTACTAGCTATACGCAAGAAAATTGCAAATCAAAAACATCTAAGAAGAAAATCACAAGCGGTTAACAGACAATCACAAAACGGTTCATAAAATAATCAGAAACGGCTATGGAAACAATCCGAAAAGGCCAAAGATAAACATTAAACGGTTAACGAGACAATCGCAAAAGACTAATGAGAAAAATAAAAAAAAATGAGTAAGGAGACAATCCCAAATATCAACAGAAAAAAACAAACGGCTGATGAAAAGAGAAGATCATAAACACCTCAGAAGAAATCACAAACTGTTACGGAAACTAACACAATTATCCGAGGAGACAGCAACGAACCGATTAAAAGAAACCCGTAAATAGCTGAGAATACAACCACAAACAGCTGAGAGGACAACCACAGCCGGCTGAGAGGCCAATCACAGACGGATGAGAGGCCAACCACAGACGGCTGTGAATACAACCACAGACGGCCGAGAAGACAACCACAGCCGGCTGAGAGGCCAACCACAGACGGCTTAGAAGACAACCACGGACGGATGGGAGGACAACCACAGACGCCTGAGAGGCCACCCACAGACGGCCGAGAAGACAACCACAAACGGCTGATAAAACAACCACAGACGGCGGAGAAGACAACAACAGACGGCTGATAGGACAACCTTGTTGTTCTTGTTTACTTAGTGCTCACCAAATTCGAATAAAAAATTAAATAATGCCTTTCCCTGAGGGGACAACCAAAGACGGCTGAGAGGGCAACCACAGACGGCTTAGAAGAAAACCACAGACGGCTGTGAATACAACCACAGACGGTTGAGAAGACAACCACAGGCGGCTGAGAAGACAAGCACGGACGGGTGGGAGGACAACCACAGAAGGCTGTTAATACAACCACAGACGGCCGAGAGGACAACCACAGCCGGCTGAGAGGCCAACCACTGACGGCTGAGAGGGCACCCACAGACCGCTGAGAAGACAACCAATAACGGCTGAGAAGACAACAACAGACGGCTGATAGGACAACCTTGTTGTTCTTGTTTACTTAGTACTCACCAAATTCCAATAAAAAATTAAATAATGCCTTTCCCTGAGGGGACAACCACAGACGTCTGAGAGGCCAATCACAGACGGATGAGAAGACAACCACTAACGGCTGTGAAGACAACCACAAACGCCTGAGAAGACAACAGCAGACGGCTGAGAGGACAATCACAGACGGATGAGAGGACGCCCACAGACGGCTGAGAAGACAACAACAGACGGCTGAGAGGACAACCACAGACGGCTTAGAAGACAACCACGGACGGCTGAGAGGACAACCACACACGACTGAGAGGACAACCACAGACGGCTGAGAAGACAACCACAGACGGCTGAGAAGACAAACACAGACGGCTAAGAAGACAACAACAGACGGCTGAGAGGACAACCACAGACGGCTTAGAAGACAACCACGGACGGCTGAGAGGACAACCACAGACGGCTGTGAATACAACCACAGACGGCTGAGAAGACAACCACAGACGGCTGAGAGGACAACCACAAACAGCCGAGGAAGATACAAACTGCTGAACAATTACAACAACAAACAACTGAGAAGACAACCACAGACGGCTGAGAGGACCACCACAGACGGCTGAGGGGACAACCAAAGACGGCTGAGAATACAACCACAGACGGTTGAGAGGACAACCACAGACGGCTGAGAGGACACCCACAGACTGCTGAGAAGACAACCACACACGGCTAAGAAGACAATCACAGACGGCTGAGAGGACAACCACAGACGACTGAAAAGACAACCACAAACGGCTGAGCGGACATCCACAAACGGCTGAGAAGACAACCACAAACGCCTTGAGGACAACCTCAAACGGTAAAGAAGACAACGACAGACGGCGAAGAAGACAACCACAGACGGCTGAGAGGACAACTACAAACGGCTGAGAGGACAACCACAAACGGCTGAGAGGACAACCACAAACGGTAAAGAAGAAAACCACAGACGGCGAAGAAGACATCCACAGACGGCTGAGGGGATAACTACAAACGGCTGAGCGGACAACCACAAACGGTTGAGAAGACAACCACAGACGGCCGAGAAGACAACCACAGACGGCTGAGAAGACAACCACAGACGGCTGAGAAGACAACCACAGACAGCTGAGAAGACAACAAACGGCTAAAACGACAACCACAAACGGCTGATAAAACAACCACAGACGGCTGAGAGGACAACCACAGACGGCTGAGCGGACAACCACAGACGGCTGAGAGGACAACCACAGACGGCTGAGCGGACAACCATAAACGGCTGAGAAGACAATAACAGACGGCTTAGAAGACAACCACAAACGGCTGAGAAGACAACCACAAACGGCTGAGCGGACAACCACAAACGGCTGAGAAGACAACCACAGACGGCTGAGAAGACAACCACAGACGGCTGAGAAGACAACCAATAACGGCTGAGAAGACAACCACAAACAGCTGAGAGGACAACCACAAACGGCTGAGAGGACAACTACAAACAGCTGAGAAGACAACCACAGACGGCTGAGAAGACAACCACTAACGGCTGAGAAGACAACCACAAACAGCTGAGAGGACAACCTTGTTGTTCTTGTTTACTTAGTGCTCACCAAATTCCAATAAAAAATTAAATAATGCCTTTCCAGACTTTAAACCCTAAATTTGTCTAATGACAGAGCAGACCACCAAACACGGGGCACTGTTGTAGCATGTCCTTGACCCCATAGAACTGGAGCCGATTGCCGTTTTGATACAAATATACATGCATTAATAGTGCAGTGGATTTTTTTCCATTGTACGCGTTTCCTTGTATTACTACCAGAAGTCCTGTTATCTATTTGTATTTCAATAGCAAGCTAATTTAAAGAGGTTTTGAGATCCTATCTAGGTTACACGGTGAAGGTCATAATTGATTAAAAGCTATTATGCACGATGTTTAGGTATTTTGTGAAGACACATCGATATCAATTTCGACTAATTCGAGAAGTAAATTAAGACATTTTCTAAAACAAAGAAATTTGTTGAAAATTAAGAAAAACAGAGCTTGAAAACAGCCACACACAGTGATTAGGCTGTTATTTAAAACCATCATATGTAGGAAAGAAAGCGGGTTTGATTAGAAACCGTGATGACAGGGATTGATTAAGTCTAGACAAACTACAAGACGGCCTGATAATACGGTGATACCGACCCAGTGCTGCCAGTATGTAGACAAGGGCATATCATGTACACTTTGCTAAAATATAAAAATGAGTTCAAAATATTATTTTATCTAATTTTAAAAAACGTTTTTCCTATCGATTTGAACGGATTACATAAAATATAAATATCTACGACAATATTTCATAAACGAAACCCAATAAACACTCCTGTGTTAATGGCAAAAAACAAGCGATTGAAATTGAGATTCCGCCCAAATAAGGATGTTATCGAACATGTAAATGTCTCCCTTTTAAAAAACAATATGTGATGTTTAATGCATTGGTGTAACGCATGGCGCCCATCAGACGGGGCGGGCTACACAGATTTACTGTTCTATCCCGCCCGATACCATCAGGTGTCCACCCGAAAAAATCGGTTTATATCCTTTTATATATGCATCAGTAACTAAGATGATAATTCATACACCAGACGATCACAGTTCGCCGTTCTTAAAAGTACTGGACCAGGACACTTCACTAATAACACACGGGAACAAGAATGAAAATCATATGCGATTTATATTTTTATACTGTATCAAGCATTGAGCTGGGAATTTTTACTGAATGTTGATTCTCCTTACACATCAAGAAATGTCAAAATGTACATCATATATTTCATTATCGGACACGATCCTAAAATTATAAGACCTGACACTCAAATACTTGAACCAGACATTACAATACCGGGACCAGACATTACAATACCGGGACCAGTCATTACAATACCGGGACCGGACATTACAATACCGGGACAAGACATTACAATACCGGGACCGGACATTACAATACCGGGACCAGACATTACAATACCGGAACCAGACA
>NW_018404007.1:225248-231880 GCF_002113885.1 Mizuhopecten yessoensis
CGGGACCAGACACTACAATACCGGGACCAGACATTACAATCACGGGACCAGACACTACAATACCGGGACCAGACATTATTATCACCGGACCAGACACTAAAATACCGGGACCAGACATAATTATCACGGGACCAGACACTACAATACCGGGACCAGACAGAACAATACCGGGACCAGACATTAAAATCACGGGACCAGACACTACAATACCGGGACCAGACAAAATTATCACGGGACCAGACACTACAATCCCGGGACCAGACACTACAATACCGGGACTAGACATTTCAATACCGGGACCAGACATTACAATACCGGGACCAGACACTACAATAACGGGACCAAACACAACACCGGGACCAGACACTACAATACCGGGACCAGACACTACAATAACGGGACCAAACACAACACCGGGACCAGACACTATAATACCGGAACCAGACACTACAATACCGGAACCAGACACTACAATACCGGGACCCCACAACAACACCGGGACCAGACACAACACCGGGACCAGACACTACAATATCGGGACCAGACACTACAATATACCGGACACTTAAATACTCGTACCGACAATCCAATACCGTTGCCGAACACACAAATTCTATAATTATATTTTAATATCCCTATTTGTTGTTTAAGCATTAAATTTACTTATTGACTACAAGAGTGATACCTCTTGAATATAAATGTTCGTTTGATACTGCTGTCACCATAATAGCATACCATGTAAATTAATTTCTTATCTTGTAAACAAAACAACAATGAGAAATTGAATATAATGTTTAATGCGGAAATAATGCCAAAAAACAATTTGAGAGGCGCTTTGCAAAAAGCATTTTAGAGCCACCGTATTCTGCTATTAACTAATAAGTAAACAGCAAATTAAACCCAGCATACGACGACTAGGTACAAAAGTCGTACTGAACAAGGTGAACTGGTACAGAATTGCGTGACTTCACATACACGTTCTCAGACATCAAAAGAAAAACACACATCTTAGACACAAACAAACTGACAGGCCAAATTAAGTTATTTCCGCTGTGCATCTCTAGAACTAACCTTTTTTGATTTGATAAAAGCAAACAATTGAACAAGTTTTGTGGACATTTTTATGAAATAGAGATCCGTTCACGCCGGATTACATTTGTTAAATGGTTCTGTGCACGTACCGATAAATTGTGCAGCAGACATGGGTATGTCTCACCTCCCATCCGAGGTATTCTGCACCAAAGTAGCAATATCAATCAGGTAATTAACTAAATTATTTAGAATATCTTTGTTAAATATCACTTGGCAGGCATAAACCGTCGGCGGACAAATGCATCAAAACATCAAGGTCGGTTACATGCTGTTCGATAGATAAGTCTGGGAGAACAAAATATTTATCGAATGACAGATTTAATTCCAGAATGCAGATTAGGGAACAAATACATTTGTATCTGCAATCTCTTATTTTCTATCACTTGATTACAACCTTTCATTAAAATCATCGCTGAAATATATCACTGACATTGTCTCTGCAATATATCACCGACATTGTCACTGTAATATATCACCGACATTGTTACTGTAATATATCACTGATATTGTCTCTGTAATATATCACTGACATTGTCTCTGTAATATATCACTGACAATGTCTCTGTAATATATCACTGACATTGTCACTGCAATATATCACTAATATTGTCCCTGTAATATATCATTGACATTGTCTCTGTAATATATCACTGTCATTGTCTCTGTAATATATCACTGATATTGTCTCTGTAATATATCACTGACATTGTCTCTGTAATATATCACTAACATTGTCACTGTAATATATCACTGACATTGTCGCTGTAATATATCACTGCCATTGTCTCTGTAATATATCACTGATATTGTCGCTATAATATATCACTGACATTGTTTCTGTAATATATCACTGACATTGTGTCTATAATATATCACTGACATTGTCGCTGTAATATATCACTGACATTGTCTATGTAATATATCACTGACATTGTCTCTGTAATACATCACTTACATTGTCACTGTAATATATCACTGACATTGTCGCTGTAATATATCACTGCCATTGTCTCTGTAATATATCACTGATATTGTCGCTATAATATATCACTGACATTGTTTCTGTAATATATCACTGACATTGAGTCTATAATATATCACTGACATTGTCGCTGTAATATAGCACTGTCATTGTCTCTGTAATATATCACTGATATTGTCTGTGTAATATATCACTGACGTTGTCTCTGTAATATATCACTGACATTGTCTCTGTATTATATCACTGACTTTGTCTCTGTAATACATCACTGACATTGTCTTTGTAATATATCACTGACATTGTCACTGTAATATATCACTGACATTGTCTCTGCAATATATCACTGACATTGTCACTGTAATATATCACTGACATTGTCTCTGTAATATATCACTGACATTGTCTCTGTAATATATCACCGACATTGTCTCTGTAATATATAACTAACATTGTCACTGTAATATATCACTGACATTGTCTCTGTAATATATCACTGACATTGTCTCTGTAATATATCACTGACATTGTCTATATAATATATCACTGACATTGTCTCTGTAATACATCACTGACATTGTTACTGTAATATATCACTTTCATTGTCTCTGTAATATATCACTGACATTGTCACTGTAATATATCACTGACATTGTCTCTGTAATACATCACTGACACTGTTACTGTAATATATCACTTTCTTTGTCTCTGTAATATATCAATGACATTGTCTCTGTAATTTATCACTGACATTGTCTCTCAATATATCACTGGCATTGTCTCTGTAGTGCATCACTGACATTGTGTCTGTAATATATCACTGCCATTGTATCTGTAATACATCACTGACATTGTCACTGTAAGATATCACTGACATTGTCCCTGCAATATATCACTGACATTGCCTCTGTAATATATCACTGGCATTGTCACGGTAATATATCACTGACATCGTCACTGTAATATATCACTGACATTGTCTCTGCAATATATCACTGGCATTGTCTCTGTAATGCATCACTGACATTGTGTCTGTAATATATCACTGACATTGTCTCTGTAATATATCACTGATATTGTCTATGTAATATATCACTGATATTGTCTATGTAATACATCACTGATATTGTCTCTGTAATATATCACTGACATTGTCGCTGTAATATATCACTGACATTTTCGCTGTAATATATCACTGACATTGTATTTGTAATATATCACTGACATTGTATCTTTATTATATCTCTGATGAAAAACAACCACGTTGATGCGATGGCTCAGTAGGATAGCGTTACACTGTTTATGTCATACCAATGATCAGTTTTAAACCATGTGATTATGTTTTGATACTTAATTTTCGAATATGTTATAATAAGCGAAAACCTATCTTATTATAGTTTGTTTTCGTTAGTGTGGTGGATATCATTGAAAGGAACAATATTCTTCGGAAATGTTTATCGTTCAACTATGAAAAGAAAAAAAGACACGAGATAAAATTTCAAGCTTTAATGGCAAGTATTTTTAAGAAAACAGAAACCATGAAAAAATATTGTAAGTAGCGGATCCAAGTCATTTAAAAAAATCTTTACTTGAAAACTACACCGGTAGAAATGACACTTAATAATACCATTATACTTGATTTTTCCTCACACACCTATAGCCAAAAGCCACAGACAAGAATGGTAACGTCATACTTTTACTTCATTATGGTATGAAACAGATTGCTACACAGTCCGGACCAGGTGCTTCGTGAATGTGAGAAACGGAAAAGGGAGTAATGCGTGTTCCTATCGCCCAGACTTGTGGGGATATGTCCAGTTCCATAGCACAGCCTTGAGGAAACATGTCTGTTTCCGCCGCCCAGACTTGTGGGAATATGTCCGTTTCCATGGCACAGATTTGTGGACACATGTCCGTTTTCGCCGCACAGACTTGTGGGAATATGTCCGGTTCCATCGCACAGATTTGTGGAAACGTGTCCGTCTCCGCCGCACATACTTAGGGAGTATGCATCTTTCCGCCGCACGGACTTGTGGGAGTATGTATGTTTCCGCCGCACAGACTTGTGGGAATATGTCCGATTACCGCACGTCCCGTTGATGGGATAACATAGAGCACATGTTTCAATGTCACATTATCTTTGCTGCCTCTTGTATTCTCTGACTAGCCTGCCAAGTTCCGTCACAGCCTCGTAGATCCCCTCTCCTGTCGGTGCGCATGCAGATTGCACATGCCACTTCCGGTTCCGCATTGAACGCAAATCCATGGAGTCGATGATTTCTGATGGTTTCATGGCATCTTAAAGGGAAAGAAAACAAGTCGTGTTGATACTCTGTCAATTTAAACAGTATTCCATTTTATAACTTGATTTGTATAACTACAATCGAATTATTGATGACAGATAAGAAAACAGGTTCGTGTTTATCATCTTGTTTTCTACTTTAATAAAGTAGCAATCTAGATAAATATGTGTTTTTAAAATCAATAGCTATTCAAGACGAATTGCGAATTATTATCTTTTAAAATGACTTACTAGGCATATCGCGTTTGTTGGCGATGACCACCACCGGACAGCTAGCGGACATATCCGGACTGTTCAGGATCCCAAACAACTCGTCCTTGGCCTCAGACATCCTCTGTACGTCAGAACTGTCTACCACGTACACTAGACCTGGGGAAGACAACCGCTTACATTGGTCTGTGTGTTCGTGTCTTTTTCTGTATATGATTCCCTAACAAACATTCAGATACTACTTTGACAGCTTGAACCACGATGATTTCAAATAGAGTATGGTACATAATATTTCCTCAGTGGTATAGCTACAGACCCTCAGATTTTAGAATTAATATGCAAAACAATTAATACTTGTGAATGTAGCGACTTTTTTCCGTTTTTGCACACGTCCAACTTACTACATTGGAGTGTAAAATACTGATATCGAAATTTCGTGTCACATACAGCGTACTAATTGTTTCTTCATTTTAACTATCAAAGTTTTTTCTAGCGTTTAACCTTGCTATTAGACGATGAGTCTAAATGGATACCGCCGGAGAGGAGATACATCAGCAGTGTTCTAGAGGGGAGAGAGATGGTCACAACCTGTGGTACGCGAGATACACGCGAGTTGTAATAGGAAGGGAGGCAACTCTGGTGGTTGTACAAACATTTTCCTAGACAATGGGACATAGGCCTACCTTCAGCTCCGGAATAGTAGTGTTTCCAGAGTTGTCTGATCCGGTCCTGACCGCCGACGTCCCATACTGTGAAGGTCACGCCTTTACATGGGGTCACGGTCTCCACGTTAAACCCAAGGGTCGGGATTGACGACACCACCTCGTTCAGCTTCAGTTTGTACAGAATGGTCGTCTTACCTGTTCGTACGATAATGGACACAATCAGCTATATACATTGTAGGTGTACGTCAGGTGAGAATGACCAGTGAGGGAAGGCCTGCACTGCCCACCGCAGGAGATACTTTAATAACTTATAACTACCCTAGTATATGATTTAGTTTTTTTTAAACTGTGTATAAATGATGGCATATCATGTGATTTAAAGTACACAAGTCGCATAAGAAAACACGTGGAGATAAAATTAAATTAAAAAAATCTCCGATCGGTTATGGTATCATAGAATTTGTATTTTTTACATAATATAAACTGTACTCGTTATAACGTTATAAAAAATGGGGGNNNGGGGGGGGACATCAAACTCGTGAGATACTATATACCAGAAAATAGTCATACTGTACCATCACTTTCAGGAATGTCAGATCACAGATTTTATCTATATATTATATAATGATTAATTTACTTGGTAAAATCTTCTTGATGTTGATATGATTTTATACTATAACACTACTATATCGTACAACGACGGAAACGTAAGCTGTCATTTGAATTCAATAACCGACAAGCGAAGAATGACCTACCTGCGTTGTCCAGACCAAGCATTATGATTTTAGACGGATCTTCCTCTCCAAATGATGCCAACGCATCGTACAGCTTTGTTAGCCACAGACCCATTGTGATTCCGTATTCCAGTTAGAATGATCTACCAGTGTATGATTGTAGTGCCAAGGCCTAACCTTTATATAGACCCGTGGCTCCGATGACATTATTTCACCAACGTGGTCGTGTTTACACCAAGGAACAGGTAGGGGATTCCACGTTGGAGAAAATGACGTCATTGAGGGAAGCCCCAGCAACAAACCCACGTGATATAAACATACACAGCAAAGCTCTTTATCAGCCATTGGTGTATTGCACGGTCACTGCGGCTTGTTCAACCTTTATTAAAAGGATATTAGTTATGATAATGTGAGATTAACAAACAGCCTGTACCTTCCGATCAATAGCAACACGACCCTGTGGTTTCATGTCACCTCTCTTTTACAAATGAGTGTATATATATATGGCAAACTGTTTAGTGTTCCGTCATAGGTCTAGTTATACAAAGTATGGTTAGATTACAATCTAACCATACTTTGTATAACTAGACCTATGACGGAGACTGATGTAATCTAACCATACTTTGTATAACTAGACCTATGACAGGACA
>NW_018404007.1:232999-234971 GCF_002113885.1 Mizuhopecten yessoensis
GTCATAGGTCTAGTTATACAAAGTATGGTTAGATTACGACAGTGTCCTGTCATAGGTCTAGTTATACAAAGTATGGTTAGATTACAACAGTGTCCAGTCATAGGTCTAGTTATACAAAGTATGGTTAGATTACGACAGTGTCCTGTCATAGGTCTAGTTATACAAAGTATGGTTAGATTACAACAGTGTCCAGTCATAGGTCTAGCTATACAAAGTATAGTAAGATTACAACAGTGTCCTGTCATAGGTCTAGTTATACAAAGTATGGTTAGATTACAACAGTGTCCAGTCATAGGTCTATTTATACAAAGTATGGTTAGATTACAACAACGATCCGTCATAGGTCTAGTTATGCAAAGGATGGTTAGATTACAACAATGATCCGACATAGGTCTAGTTATGCAAAGTATGGTTAGATTACAACAATGATCCGTCATAGGTCTAGTTATGCAAAGTATGGTTATATTACAACAATATCCCGTCATAGGTCTGGTAATGCAAAGTATAGTAAGATTACACCAATGTCCCGTCATAAGTCTAGTTATACAAAGGATGGTTAGATTACATCAGTGTGCGTCAAAGGTCCAGTTATACAAATTATGGTTAGATTACGACAGTGTCCTGTCATAGGTGTAGTTATACAAAGTATGGTTAGATTACAACAACGATCCGTCATAGGTCTAGTTATGCAAAGGATGGTTAGATTACAACAATGATCCGTCATAGGTCTAGTTATGCAAAGTATGGTTAGATTACAACAATATCCCGTCATAGGTCTAGTAATGCAAAGTATAGTAAGATTACAACAATGTCCCGTCATAAGTCTAGTTATACAAAGTATGGTTAGATTACAACAATGATCCGTCATAGGTCTAGTTATGCAAAGTATGGTTAGATTACAACAATGTCCAGTCATAGGTCTAGTTATACAAAGTATGGTTACATTACAACAGTGTCCAGTCATAGGTCTAGTTATGAAAAGTATGGTTAGATTACAAGTGTCCTGTTATATGTCTAGCTATGTATTGTGAACAGATATCTTGGGCATCCTTTCGATCTGTATTATAGCGTATAAATTGTATAGATCATACTGTAATTTATTCGGGATGTTTCTCTTATCAAACGGTCGTTTCCACTCAAACATCTTCCTTGTCGCTTTATTGTTGTTTAGGGGTCGCTACATGGCCAGACAGGGTGACTGTAATTTCGAGCAAAGAAAAAGGAAACATTCCTGACACTTGACAACGGCGAATACGCGGGCAAACTTAGTCCCCACAGTATTATGACATCACCGGACATAGTTGGGAGGCCGATCAACAGGAAACGGGCCCAACGATTAACTCGTAAACGCTCGACTGGTGCGAACGTGCCTGTTTCGGCTTGAACAATATAATCATCATCATTATCCGTATCCCTAGACACTACTCAACATGCTAGTGGTACCATTTTACATCAAACTGGCCCTGGGGTTCCTGTTGGCTGGATTCGTGTTCCACCTAATAGGGTTCGCCACGCCCTACTGGACAGCGTACGATACGTTTTCAGGCAGCGTCAACAACGGCCTCTGGACTTTATGCTGGGACACACGGGTGGGGCGCACGTGCAACTCATATTCAGGTATGAAACGCACAAGCTTTAAGAGTCAGAAACATAACTGTGACACTTAACATAATATTGTTAATACAAATGCATGTAATTGGTATACGAAGAGATGATGCACAATAAAATGGCATCGGTTTCTGTGGTAATAAGGCATCATTTTAATTGTAAGAATTACTTAAGTGTACCAAAATCAAACCATTGCAGTAGACAACGCAACTTAGTCACCTGCCGAAAATAGACAGTGTCTGGTTCTCTCGTGTTCATTTAATCATTCGGGCATGAAATAAACTTTCCCTGATAATCATGGGCGTCACACTCCTACTTAACCAGATAACCAGGCGGCGCCACGTAACTACTTAAATACACCCCC
>NW_018404007.1:235016-242604 GCF_002113885.1 Mizuhopecten yessoensis
CATTTTGGCTTTGTTTCTCAGCAACGCCCTCCTATCATACACCATTACACCATTTGATTTCCTGGTCCCAATGATGCCTTACAGTATATTTGGATGAAACATTTTCAACTGTTCGGGCGGAGTAGACTTTCAAAAACTTAAAATCAAAATTATCTCGTTTTGTGTTCAGTCCTCAGGGCTGTGGTGTTACAGTCTTCCTTTACATAATTATTTCCCATGACAAAGGGACCAGGAATGTTCATGGGAAATATGGCTTAGATCTATATACATGTGTATATGGTTATAACGATGGTATTTAATTGATTTCCATGTTATGACCCACGGTATAATTTTGTAGTGCGGGATCAGACCCCTGATATAATCATGGTAGCATCGTTGTGTTCGAATTTTCATGCCAAGCTATCACATATTTGCTTATAAGGTGGGGATACCCATGTTATGGCCCTGTGACTAATACAGGGTAGGGTCAGACCCCTTGGATAATTCTTGTAGCATGACTGTGTTTATCTCTTCCTGTCCAAAATTATTCTATATGCGTTTCAAAGTGGGGATCTCAACCGTTACCAGGCTTTGATCCCGCTACTATGTCTCTAGAAGCAGGTAAGGGCCACAGTGCCAATCATTGTTGCATAAGTGCATTTGTCTCTTCATACCAACTATAGTGAACCTTCAAGAGGTCCGAGAGTAAAACATTTCTATGAAAGCTTGGGGATTGAGTTCCTCAAGAATCTTTCAACAGCGATCTCTCGCAGGGTCCATGGTATTAAATTGAGAGAGATTGAGAAAATAGATGGACCTGTACAGTCCGACCCGATTAATAAATATATTTTTTAAGCGAAGCTTATTAGAGACCAGACAAACTACGGCAGGTTATAAAGTGAAAGGGCTGCTGTGATTTTATAGAACAGCATTCGATGTCGTGGTGGGTCCATATCTCATTGGTTACACAGCAAACGGAATTATGATTGGTCCATGTACAACAGTATACAACGTTGTGATTGGTCAGTTTATTTTGTAATATCACAGAATGTGTACAATGCCCCGTCATTGGTCAAGGTATACTTGCTTAGATAACAAAAATATACGGATAAGTCCAAAAACATGTACTTTTGATATAAGACTATGCCACGTGTATTCTTGTTATTTATTTGTTACCTCGATACCATAGCAAGCCATGTCGTTATTGATCCGTATAATTTTGATACCATAGCAAGCCATGTCGTAATTGATCCATATCATTTTGATACCATAGGAAGCCATGTCGTTATTGATCCGTATAATTTTGATACCATAGCATGCCATGTCGTAATTGATCCATTTAATTTTGATACCATAGCAAGCCATATTGTAATTGATCCATGACATTTTAATACCATAGCAAGCCATGTCGTTATTGATCCATATCATTTTGATACCATAGCAAGCCATGTCGTAATTGATCCATATCATTTTGATACCATAGCAAGCCATGTCGTTATTGATCCGTATAATTTTGATACCATAGCAAGCCATGTCAAAATTGATCCATATAATTTTGATACCATAGCAAGCCATATTGTAATTGATCCATGAAATTTTGATATCATAGCAAGCCAGTAAGAGTCCTGATTGGTCCCCGTTTTGTTATGTTACAGCCAACACTGCCATCAGCGCTGCCCGGGCCTTTGAGGTACTGGCCTTCCTGATGTTTATCGCTATCGTTGTGCTATTGTTCGTCTACCTGAGTACGTTAAGGACCAATCTCCAGCTCGCCAGTGTCATCTGTACATTTATCCTGGGTAAGTGTTGGTAGGAAATGTAAGTGTTATTTCCAATGAATAATTGGATATTTATTCCAAATGTTAAACAAACAAAAAGAAAGTTAAATGTCAAAGTCAGTTCATTTTGACTTCTTTCAATTCGTTTACCAACCTACATTTTTTACAACCTTATAAGAATTGTATCATACAGTGAATCTAACCCTCAATAGACATCGATTGATAAAAGTTTCTAGATATATGTATAAATATAAAATTGTAATGGCATTTACGTGAACATCTCTCTTTATCATTAAAGGGCATTTTAATGTATGTCTCTTTGTATACGAAGATTAATATATTCTGTTTATCGTTACAGTTGCGTTCATCGTTCTGGGTGCTATAATCTATGCCTCGGAGAGGAGCAACCTTAGTTGGTCCTTCGCTCTCTGTATCATTGGTGCCATCCTTGCCTTTATTGCCGGCATCCTTCTTATCATCTATCGCATGCGTGGAGTTACGATGGTGACAGGTGGCGCTGCCACCACACGCACAACCAGGACCGTCACCACCACCGTAGTAGTTCGGTGATGTCACTACCGGTATTGTCATTGTCCAGTTTATGTTTTAAAGGTAGTGTAATAAAAGTTCTCATTGTTAAAATTGATCTACTTAATACATTGTAACGCCATTGTTAAAATGGATCTACTTAATATATTGTAACGTCATTGTTAAAATGGATCTACTTAATACATTGTAACGTCTTTGTAAATATGGACCTACTTAATACATTGTAACGTCATTGTTAGAATGGATCTACTTAATACATTGTAAAGTCATTGGTAGAATGTATCTACTTAATACATTGTAACGTCATTGTAAATATGGATCTACTTAATACATTGTAACGTCATTCTTAAATAGATCTACTTAATACATTGTAACAGCATTGTTAAATAGATCTACTTAATACATTGTAACGCCATTGTTAAAATGGATCTTCTTAATATATTGTAACGTCATTGTTAAAATGGATCTACTTAATACATTGTAAAGTCATTGTTAGAATAGATCTACTTAATACATTGTAACGTCTTTGTTAAAATGGATCTACTTAATACATTGTAACGCCATTGTCAAAATGGATCTACTTAATATATTGTAACGTCATTGTTAAAATGGATCTACCTAATACATTGTAACGTCATTGTTAGAATGAATCTACTTAATACATTGTAACGTCATTGTAAATATGGATCTACTTAATACATTGTAACGTCATTCTTAAATAGATCTACTTAATACATTGTAACGCCATTGTTAAAATGGATCTACTTAATACATTGTAACGTCTTTGTTAAAATGGATCTACTTAATACATTGTAACATCATTGTTAAAATGGATCTACTTAATACATTGTAATGTCATTGTTAAATAGATCTACGTAATACATTGTAACAGCATTGTTAAATAGATCTACTTAATACATTGTAACGCCATTGTTAAAATGGATCTACTTAATACATTGTAACGTAATTGTTAAATAGATCTACTTAATACATTGTAACGCCATTGTTAAAATGGATCTACTTAATACATTGTAACGCCATTGTTAAAATGGATCTACTTAATACATTATAACGTCATTGTAAATATGGAACTACTTAATACATTGTAACGTCATTGTTACAATGGATCTACTTAATACATTGTAACGTCTTTGTTAAAATGGATCTACTTAATACATTGTAACATCATTGTTATAAGGGATCTACTTAATACATTGTAAAGTCATTGATAGAATGGATCTACTTAATACATTGTAACATCATTGTTATAAGGGATCTACTTAATACATTGTAAAGTCATTGATAGAATGGATCTACTTAATACATTGTAACATCATTGTTATAAGGGATCTACTTAATACATTGTAAAGTCATTGCTAGAATGGATCTACTTAATACATTGTAACATCATTGTTATAAGGGATCTACTTAATACATTGTAAAGTCATTGGTAGAATGGATCTACTTAATACATTGTAACATCATGTTAAAATGGATCTACTTTATACATTGTAAAGTCATTGTTAGAATGGATCTCCTTAATACATTGTAACGTCTTTGTAAATATGGACCTACTTAATACATTGTAACGTCATTGTTACAATGGATCTACTTAATACATTGTAACGTCTTTGTTAAAATGGATCTACTTAATACATTGTAACGCCATTGTTAAAATGGATCTACTTAATACATTGTAACGCCATTGTTAAAATGGATCTACTTAATACATTGTAACGTCTTTGTAAATATGTACCTACTTAATACATTGTAACGTCATTGTTATAATGGATCTACTTAATACATTGTAAAGTCGTTGTTAGAATGGATCTACTTAATACATTGTAGCATCATTGTTATAATGGATCTACTTAATACATTGTAAAGTTATTGTTAGAATGGATCTACTTAATACATTGTAGCATCATTGTTATAATGGATCTACTTAATACATTGTAAAGTCGTTGTTAGAATGGATCTACTTAATACATTGTGACATCATTGTTATAATGGATCTACTTAATACATTGTAAAGTTATTGTTACAATGGATCTACTTAATTCATTGTAACGTCATTGTTAAATAGATCTACTTAATACATTGTAACGTCTTTGTCACACTATGGACTTATTCAAGATTACTTGCTTGTCTTAAGTTAACTTTCACAAATGTATAAACAATTAAAAGTAGAAAAACTCCCCAATTTATTTGCTTGTGTTATTGATAAATGACTTACGAAATAAAGCCTTATATACTCTCCTTGGATGCGCCTTCATGTTTCCTTGGTTATTCGGTTCTCAAAAGATTCACGCGTTGTGTTGGCATATACACATGTATATGCTCTAGTCATGTGTTTTAAGAGTACCGATCTTCTGTTAACCCTTTGACTGCATGCCATCTAATGCGTTACCTCCCCAGTTCGGATCCGCCAATGAAGCATAGCCTCAACTCTCTAAACATCTCTTCCTGATATTTCAAACTTTGCCTCTAGTCTTGTGACCTTATCTTTAGCCTGATTGACTTCGTTTTCAGTTAATGATCCTACATCGATTCTTCCTATTTCTATATTTAAGCAGTGCACTATGACTTCCGTCTACTTTTCCGGTTTGGCATATTCTATTCCTTCAGGAGTTTGTGGTGGTGTGTTGGACTGTCAATTCCCGGATATATCAATTAAATTACCATATACAGCAGACCTCACTAGCTTTAACATTGACTTTCTCTTTCATGCCTCCCTTCAATGTTTCGCTTCCGCTACGAGAACGTATTAATTCATGTCATCGGCAAACTATGCCAAAGCTATACCTTTTAAGTACAGCTGTCAAAGTTAAGGTAGAAAAATCCCTGCAATCTGATCTGGTGGTTAACTTGTTCACACTTTCGTTATCGAACTTTGCTCACTCATTGTACATGTGGAGACCCCTTTTTCAGCTCATTTCCTCAAATATTATGGTTGTCGGATGTACACTAGAGGTATTACAGTGTTTTCCGACAAATCAAAATCATAAGACTTATTACAGACTGTTTCTACCGTTCTGTTGTGTTGATGAGTTGGGCGTGGATCAAGGATTTTTAAAAGGAATAGCGCAAATGTTCATAACCAAAATCTGACACGGCATCAAGGTGGTTTGAAGTAAAATAAAAAATATCGAATGGAAAAGGGGGCGCTAAAGGGACTTAGCTAGATTCACCTAAAGGGGACGGAGGACACGTGAGATACAATATACTTTTCACTCGAGATCCTCCCCTAAAGATGCACAGATTGATTACTGGTATTCCTTAAACAAATAATTCCCAAAATGATCATCTCGTCAGGGTGGATGAATATATGCCCTATAGTGCTTCTGTCCAATTGTGTAAAAGTTAATTGTTCAGTGAAATCCCAGACAAATTTGCATATAATACAACACAATATTTTGCAGATAAGTTAATAGTGTTAACACACAGCTGTGGTGAATTAAGGTCCTGTCTCCTTACACACTAGTAGACGATGAAGGTTTATGTTATAAGGACATTAATGATTACAATACTTCTATATCACATAAACCTGGTATCTAACTGTGACCACATTGAGACGTGCAATCTGATCATTTTAAGTTTCATGAAACACAGTCTACACAAACACTTACATTGTACAGCAGTTTTAAGAGGAGTATACACACAGGAAGTCACTTGTTAGTGTCAGAACGTCTACACCCACTGAGGCTATATATAACGACTATTGTGTCTTGAGTCAATTCCCTAGCTATTTCCTTACCGACAAAGTTAACAAAAACTTGTTTTTAACAACACCTTTTTTTAATTCATTAGCACTTAAATCTCTTGCAGTACACAAAATAATCGCATAGTACAAACTTTTACTCACACCACCATTTCATTTCTCACTCTCTTCAACTTTTACATCAGTACAAGTATATATCCTGATGAAATCGCCCCTTCACTTCCCTTCCCATCATGTTCATACATTAATGACCCTCCCCTCCTACCATGTTCATACATTCATGACCCTCCCTTCCTACCATGTTCATACATCAATGATCCTCCCCTCCTACCATGTTCATACATCAATGATCCTCCCCTCTAACCATATCATGTTCATACATTAATGATCCTCCCCTCCTACCATGTTCATACATTAATGCCCCTCCCCTCCTACCATGTTCATACATTAATGACCCTCCCCCCCTACCATGTTCATACATTAATGACCCTCCCCCCCTACCATGTTCATACATTAATGACCCTCTCCTCCCATCATGTTCATACATCAATGATCCTCCCCTCTAACCATATCATGTTCATACATTAATGTTCCTCCCCTCTAACCATGTTCATACATAAATGACCGCCCCCCCCCCCTTCCATCGACCTCCCCTCCCACCATGTTTATACATCAATGACCCTCCCCTCCTACCATGTTCATACATCCATTACCCTCCCCTCTAACCATGTTCATACGTAAATGACACCCCCCCCCTTTCCATCGACCTCCCCTCCTACCATGTTCATACATCAATAACCCTCCCCTCCTACTATGTTCATACATCAATGACCTTTCCCTATCTACATGTTCATACATCCATTACCCTCCCACTCACATTGTTCATTCATCAATGATCCTCTCCTCTTAAAATGTTCATACAGCATTGGTCATCCCACCATATCCACAAGTAATGATGATATAATTTTTTGTAAATTTCAGTGTTTTACAGATAAAGATTGCTAAGTATTGCTTTTTCATGGATATTGATCAGTGTGAAATAGTCCTGCATATACTGATGTATGACAAAGTATGACATCAAGAACTTCCTCCAATCTGGTCCACCAACCCACTGCCTTCTACACCATTGTAGAAAAAGAAGTTGTTGTGAGGTTTATCCTTATGTGAAACAGCCTGAAACATATAAACCTAACACTTTTAGGAAAAATGTTCTCAGGAATTTTATAAAATTCAAATAAAGTTTTAAAGACTGTTTTGATTTAAAACATACTTAATAGTACGAAAATTAAAATTAAATAGGAGATACCATACCTTGATGATTTCTTGTCCCAGGATTCCTCCAACCACAGCACAGACAGGACTAAGCTCAGCAAAACAGTGGCTGTCAACAAATCAATATCAACACCTGAACCACAAACCTACCATATCATACTAGTGTCAATGTACCACAAACCTACCATATCATACTAGTGTCAATGTACCACAAACCTACCGTATCATACTAGTGTCAATGTACCACAAACCTACCGTATCATACTAGTGTCAATGTACCACAAACCTA
>NW_018404007.1:246560-251734 GCF_002113885.1 Mizuhopecten yessoensis
TGTACCACAAACCTACCATATCATACTAGTGTCAATGTACCACAAACCTACCATATCATACTAGTGTCAATGTTCCTATTTCTACAGATTAACTATACATCAAACACCTGTATCCAATATTAAGGATGCTCAGTTAAACTTCCAAAGACTGTCTCCACCTCCAGTGATGATTCAATATGGTATGTGTCCTATATTGTCCCCTCCATCTTAAAGTATATGATAACACATACAAGTGTCAATGGTAGGATTACACTGTACTGTAGAAACCAGATCAGAAGACATCTGTAACTAACTGAACAGGAAACAGACTTTACCTGGAGAAATCCTCTGGTACTGCTTTTGCTCCAACTTTCAGATCCTCTACTGTTTCAGACCTTAAAGCCTGCAGCTGTTCCACATCATGATCATGTGATTTCACAGCAGGTCTCCTTCCAAACTTCTCAATGAACCTGAGAAAAACTAAAAACCCATTATGGTGTTACATATTACCCATGTGATGTAAATTTTGGTAGGTGATGCTATGCAACAGTAATTCCCCTTGATGTTAAAGGGGCATCACGCTGAAGTAACTAATTTTTTGTGTCTTTTTTTCAAATACTACATAAACATATCAAGTGAGACTCCTTATGGAAAATAATGATCGGATTTGGCTGAAATAGATTCATAAAAATGACTAAATCTAAGATAATCATCGATATTTCTACCTGTCTGACCAACGTTTTGTTCAGGGATTTCCCTCTACTAGCGCATGCGCATTGCACAACATTTCTTTGTAAACAAAATGACTGGCCGTGTGAAGTTAGCCAAAGAAAAGTGTTGTACCATGGCAGCTACGAAGCGAAAAGTTGCCAAATGGTCAAAAGATAGCGCAAGGAGTACATTATGGAATCATTATTACAGGTGGGAAGTATTCAAAGGAGAAAATAACTGCCCTAGCAGTTAGCACGGTGCATGTATTCTTCCGGATAGCTGGTTAAGTTGAAATGCAATCGACAGAAATGCTAGCGCTGTTTATGTTATGAATGAATATTTAAAACTATTAACCTCGCTAGTATCTTTGTCTGAGTTTGAACACAGATGAACTTAGTTTAATATGTCAATGGGCATGTATCGGAGAGAGTTTACTTTGTGTTTCTATAATTATACAGTGGTTTATGCGAAAGGAAGGGATAAGTGACTAGTTAGTTTGATTTTGTCATGAGGCCCTCCAAGGGTTAACTGTTGTGATAGCCACGGCATATTCTGTCTCTGTCGGTACTCGTGATCAGGGTCAAATGAGATACGTGTGCTTTTAGATTTACATAATTTATAATATTACCGGGTTCAGTAAATGGTATGATTTAATTATATTGCTGAATTAAACGATTTTTGTTTTGTTTTTACATACAAGATTTAAATTAGTACTAATATGAATACCCAGCTTTCTCTGGCGCAACGACGCAATATATAATAAAAAACCTCTCGTCGTCAGAAAGCTACATTATCACAGCTAGATTAACAAGAGGCCCATGGGCCTTAACGGTCACCTGATATATTTATACAGAGTCGATTTTGTTTTAAACACGAACAGAAATATTATTCAAAGTGACAAAAAACAATAAAACCACCTTATTCAAGTTATTAACATGTGATATTCAAAGTATCATTTGCCATTATAAACCATAATAAATTTTAACCCCCCCCCCTTCCCCGGGGGGTAAACATGTTATTAACATGTGATATTCAAAAAGACCCTTCCATCTATGAAGAGTGTTTGATTCTACCATATCTTGGTCTTGAGAAGAAGATTTTTGAAATTTCAGTCAATTCAACCCTTTTTGGCCCCACCCATCAGCCCCAGGGGCTCAGTCAGGGCTCATATGTGCATACTATCAAACTGCTACCTTATACTGATAATGCTAACCTAAATTGAATTACTTCCAATGGAAATTAAACAAATGTTGGCCCAAAATGTGATTTCCCCTATATAAACTATAGTAAAGTTTACCCCCTCCCCAGGGGGAAACTTGAGACCCCAGGGTCAAGAAATTCACAATTTTGGTAAAGCACCTCAAGACCCGTCCATCTAAGAAGAGTATTTGATTCTACCATATCTGGGTCTTGAGAAGAAGATTTTTGAAGTTTAAGTCAATTTGACCCTTTTTGGCCCCCCCCTCAGGCCCCTGGGGCTGGGGACCAAACCGGCCACCATTTTTGTTGTCCTTTGGCTATGGAAGGTTTCTGCAAAATTTCATTGAAATTGGTTCAGGTGTTTTGGAGAAGAAGTTGAAAATGTAAATTGTTTACGGACGCACGCCGGACACCGGACAAAAGGTGATCGCAATAGGTCACTTGTGACTTTGTCTCAGGTGACCTAAAAATCAAAAACGTTTCTCTTTTTTTATACGCATGTAGTTTGTCATTGCATATAATCACTTTATGAAAACATTTGAAAAGGGATATTCGTGAATATTCCTTTTTACAGAAAGGTTTGTCCCATGGTTGAAGAAAGGTGTTTAGCCCCGTACAGATGTCACTTTCCGGTACTAAAATCAATATATATTTATATATATATACTTTATGTTTATGCCTATTATCATTGTTGACATTTAATTGTAAATGTATGACAGGAGAAGGCTGTGCTAAATTGTAACAAGAAGCCCAGAGGGCCTGTATTGCTCACCTGAATATGGGTAAAATAATTGGTATGAAGTAAAGATATAGCTTTCCATGGTAGGTGCTGTAAGTACATATGGAATTTCAGAAAGATCCATCCAGTACTAGAGATATAGTGAGAACAAACTTCAAACAGAGCCCCACCCCTATGCCCCTAGGAGGGTCATACCCACCGTTTATACAAAATTGAGACCCCTTGGACAAAGGATGCTCCAGACTAAAAAAGGATAAAATCCCTTAATGGTCGAAGAAGGATTTTAAAGGTTTTACCTCTATTTCTCCTATTGGGTCCCGCCCTTATGCCCCCTGGGAGACCACGACAACTGCTTATACAAAATTGAGTCCCCTTGGCCCAAGGATGCTCCAGATAAAATTAGGATAAAATCCCTAAATCCCTATGGTAGAAGAAAGGATTTTAAAGGTTTTACTTCTATTTCCCCTATTGGGCCCCGCATCTCTACCTCCAGGGAGGTTAGACACACCGTTTATACAAAATTGGTTCCCCTTCATCCAAGGATGCTTCAGCCCAAATCCTTTCAATCCTACAGAAGAAGGATTTTAAAGAATTTGCTATATTTCCCCTATTAAGCCCGGCCCCTCAGGCCCCTGGGGGGCCAGACCCACCGTTTATACAAAATTGGTCCCCTTCATCCAAGGATGCTTCATACCAAATTTGAACAAACTCATGCCATTCGTACAGTATAAGAAGGATTTTAAAGAGTAATTTGCTATGTTCCCCTATTGGGCCCACCTCTCAGGCCCCTGGGGGGCCGTACCCACAGTTTAAACAAAATTGAATCCCCTTGGCCCAAGGATGCTTCAGACAAAATATGGAACAAATCCTTTCATTCCTACAAAAGGAGAAGGATATTAAAGAATTTGCTATATATCCCCTATTGGGCCCCGCCCCTCAGCCCCCAGGGGGGCCACACCCACCGTTTATACAAAATCGATTCCCCTTTACCCAAGGATGCTCCACACCAAACATGTACTAAACCTTTTCATTCCTACAGAAAAAGAAGGATTTTAAAGAATAATTTGCTATGTTTCTCCTATTTGGCCCTGCCCCTCAGGCCACTGGGGGCCAGACCCACAGTTTATACAAAAATGGTTTCCCTTCACGCAAGAATGCTTCAGACCAAATATGGAACAAATCCTTTCATTCCTACAGAAGAAGAAAGATTTTAAAGAATTTGCTATGTTTCCCTATTGGGCCCTGCTCCTCAGCCCCCAGGGGGACCACACCCACCGTTTATACAAAATTGAGTCCCCTTGGCCCAAGGATGCTCCAGACTAAATAAGGATAAAATCCCTTAATCTCTACGGTAGAAGAAGGATTTTAAAGGTTTTACCTCTATTTCCCCTATAGGGCCCAGCCCCTATGCCCACAGGGGGGCTACACCCACCGTTTATACACAATTGAGTCCCCTTGGCCTATGGATGCTCTAGACCAAATTTAGTCAAAATCTACTTGGGCGTTCAGGACTAGTAGCGTTTTAAAGAAAAAGTTGACGGACGGACGGAGGGACGCCGGACGCTGCGGTATGGCAAAAAAACTTGTGCCCCATCCCTTGTTCAATTTTATTGGCAACAAATATATTTAAAGCTAAATAAATTTAAATTCTGAATATTGGCAAGTGTGCAATTAACTTCTGATGATGAATAACTACTGTTCAATAAGCTTTAATACAGACTTAGAAATCATATTACTTGGTTTCATAGTGCGGTAAGAAGTTGCAGTTGCCTGACGCCCCTCTCTGGGGACCCCTTTGGAAACCGTTTCATCTCTCCCAGACCGCACATGTTTACTGCCTAGTCAGGCGATGTTATCGGCGCTATTTTTAGCAGGGTTTTACCGACCAATTCAAGTGGTCAAACTGGACATTTTGAACGGACTATGAATATGGGGATAGCGAGGTAACATAAGTGGAAGTGCATACAATACATGCATTCATAAAAAAAAAATATGGCTCTTCACAGAATGTCCCTTTAATCATGAAGAGGATTTATATTGCCTCAAGTTGGATACACATTCATCTTTTTGTGTTCAAAATTATTTCCTTTTTAAAGTAGAATTGACTTTTGACCTGAAAGGCAATCAAAAGAAATGATTTGATTTTTAAAACACTCCATAAAGACTGAGAATGATTGACACAACAGAAGTTCAGTTACTGTATAAAGAAATACTGATTTAGTGGAATTACTGCTGAAAACTACAATAAATTGTGATTTGCAAAAACATGCTATGATACATATTGGCAAGTTTAATCAGACAAAAAGCAACAGATGGGTTGATACTAATGTGAATCAAATTGTAAGCAAAGCATGACATACCTAGTGGGGCAGTGTAGGGTAGGGAGGGATAGGGTAGGGGAGTACTGTAGATAGGATGGGAGAGTATTGTAGGTAGAGATAGGGTGGGGGAGTACTGTAGATAGGATGGGAGAGTATTGTAGGTAGAGATAGGGTGGGGGAGTACTGTAGATAGGATGGGAGAGTATTGTAGGTAGAGATAGGGT
>NW_018404007.1:254703-270815 GCF_002113885.1 Mizuhopecten yessoensis
TAGGGTGGGATAGGTTGGGGGAGCATTGTAGGTAGTAAGGGGGCAGTGTTAGGTATGGCATGGAATGAGGGGTAGGAAGGGATAGGGTGGGGGAGCATTGTATGTAGGATAGGGGCAGTGTTAGGTATGGCATGGAATGAGAGGTAGGAAGGAATAGGGTGGGGGAGCAGTGTAGGGTAAGGAGACAGCAGTGTGGAGTAAGTAGAAACAATTTATTGTATTAAAGGAAAGTGTGCGGTAGGGAGATAGTGGTGTCGGGTTGAGAAGGGCAGCATTGGATAGGGAAAGGGTAACTTGAGTAAGGAGGGGGCAATGTGGAGTACAGTGGGGAGGGGAAGAGTAGGGGAACAGATGGGAATAGTGTGGTAAGGAGGGGTAGTGTGTGAATTGGAAGTTACAATGTGTGGTTAGAACACTTTAAATGTTTGACATAGAACATATAGCACACAGCTAAATGCAAACACTTTACATTGAGGAAGATGCTGTGAAAGTCACCGAACCGCAAAATATAGGCCACATTCACCGTTTTATGCATGGTTTATAATCCATGTGTTATAAATATATAAGACGCTTGTATGGTCCAAGTTTGGTTGGTCTAGCACTTGTGCTTTTTGGCACACAGAGCTAAAAGCAAAAAACTTAACATTGATGAAGATGCTGACAATTCACAGCCACTTGACCGTGAAATATAGGCCACATTCAGCATATGATGCATGATTTGAAATGCATTATGACTCAAATGACTACAGTCGAAGTTTAGTTAGTCTAAAACTTTAAATGGTTAAAATACAGCATAAAACATACAGCTGAACACAACAAGAGTACCGCGAACGGATGCATAATACGCCCATCTGACCCTATCCAATGCTTTTATGTTTGTTAAATTAAATCCATCTTGTCCTTCTTACACCCCACATGAACATCCAAGCCAAAAATTAGGACAATAACAGATGATCTGACTGAACTGTACACCACTGAAGAAACTTGCACCAAAACTCTTACTGAGAAATTGCGCAAGAAAAGTAAAGACCCAAACACGTCCAAAATTTACAAAAATAGAAATTATTTTCCCAAATTAAATCCATATTGTCCTTCTTATACCCCACATGAACATCCAAGCCAAAAATTAGGACAATAACACATGATCTGACTGAAGTGTAAACCACTGAAGAAACTTGCACCTAAACTTTAACTGAGAAATTGCACGAGAAAAGTAAGTCTCAAACACGTCCAATATTAACAAACAAAAGCTGTTGGAGAACAGCATTTCTCTTACCCTGGACATGTGTATCCGCACTTTTACAGGTGTGAGATTTCCTTGTCTCACCCTAGGGTTGAGACGGGGGGGATTCCCCTATTCATAACAATGGTATGAAGCCACGTCAACAATACAATGACATCACATCAACAATTCATCAATGTCACGTCAACCCTGAATTTAGCCTGAAACGTTGACACTATGATATGTATATGATACACAATGGGTGAACAGGGTAAAAGAAAAAGAATCATTCGCCACCTTGTGGTTAAGGTAGGGGAATCTAAAACCTCGGAGAGAGATTCTTAAGTTGCCAAACACTTGGCAAATCCTTGTGTTTGGCATTGAGAACCTTCCCCCTCGGGTTGAGATTCCCCTATCTCACCCCCAAGGGGGTGATAGATTCTATTAAGCTCGCTTATGTATGTTATTATTATACTGCAACTATCAATAGAAACAGATGCATAGTAAAACGTTGATATAGTGCCTGTCATTTTATTTGCCACCTCACTTACCACCAGGATATTTCAAGGACCGTTAATTGTGAAATGTTCGTATATGCGGATATACCGGAAGACTTGAGAAACATCGATGTGATGTGTGAATGTTAAGAAACTAACAAAGTCCAATAAAGCTGTTTTTGGACACTAAAATATGAAAATATGGTTTAACACATTGCTTTCACTCAATACAAATACTTCAACCTTATGATAGACAACAGCCTATTGCTGATGGTGGTCCAACACTTCCCAAAAATAAATTGCCTAAAAACTTTAACCTCAATCTTACCCAAAAACATTAATCAAGTCCAATAAAGCTGTTTTTGGCCCCTAAAATATACAAAATATTGTCCAGAACTGGCAGAACATTGCTAACACTCCATATAAATACTTCAACCTTATAATAGACAACAGCCTATTGATGGTGGTTGTCCAACACTAAACAAAACTAGAAAATGTCTGTGAGACATAAATGCCCCCGCTGCCATTTGAAATTAGTTTCAGTGTTCTATAAAAAGTTACAACCACTTTGATCTTGAAACCCTGAAACATGCACACACACAAGGTACTACACTTAAAGTTGATTTTAATATTCATATGTTTTTTTGTGTGTTATTACCATCTCCATAACATATTGAATGAAGTTGCTAAGTGTTTAAATTGAATCAGTAGATGATTTTCTATATATAGCAATAGGGACCTTGGCCTTGACCTTGGAACCCTGAAACACAACAATGTCCGAAGTATACTCATACTTGACCTTTGCATAAAGTTTCACCAAAATCCATGAAAGAATGATGTTGCTAAGTGTTTAAATTGAATCAGTTGATGATTTTCTATATATAGCAAGTGTGACCTTGGCCTTGACCTTGGATCCCTGAAATACAACGATGTCCGAAGTATACTCATACTTGACCTTTGTATAAAGTTTGACCAATATCTGTCAAAGCAGTATAATCATACTTGATTTTTGTATAAAGTTTGACCAAAATCTGTCAAAGAATGAAGTTGCTAGTGTTTACATTGAATCGGGATGGGACGATTTTCTATATATAGCAAATGTGACCTTGGCCTTGACCTTGGATCCCTGAAATACAATGATGTCTAAACTATAATCATACTTTACCTTTGTATAAAGTTTGACCAAAATCTGTCAAAGCAGTATAATCATACTTGACCTTTGTATAAAGTTTGACCAAAATCTGTCAAAGAATGAAGTTGCTAAGTGTTTACATTGAATCGGGACGGGACGTTTTCTATATATAGCAAGTGTGACCTTGGCCTTGGGATCCCTGAAATACAATGATGTCTGAACTATAATCATACTTGACCTTTGTATAAAGCTTGACCAAAATCTGGCAAAGCAGTATAATCATACTTGATTTTTGTATAAAGTTTGACCAAAATCTGTCGAAGCAGTATAATCATACTTGACCTTTGGATAAAGATTGACCAAAATCTGCCAAAGAACGTAGTTGCTAAGTGTTTAAATTGAATCAGTTGATGATTTTCTATATATAGCAAGGGTGACCTTGGCCTTGGGCTCCCTGAAATACAATGATGTCTGAAATATAATCATACTTGATTTTTGTATAAAGTTTGCCCAAAATCTGTCAAAGAATGAAGTGTTTACATTGAATCAGGACGGGACAGGACGGGACGGGACGGGACGGGACGGGACGGACGGGAGGGACATGAGTAACACTATATGCCCCCCCATTTTATGGCGGGGGCATAAAAACTTGCCCAAAAACTTTAACCTCAAATTTAACTAAGTGCAATTAAGCTGTTTTTGGACGCTAAAATATGAAAATATGGTTCAACACATTGCTTACACTTGATATAAATGACTAAAACTCATAATAGACAACTGTGTATAGAGTGTGATGATCCAACACTGTCTGGAAAAAACTTGTTCAAAAACTTTAACCTCAGAAGGTGGGACACCGGCGCCGGGGTGACTACATTGGCCCCCCTTTTCTCCGAAAAGGTGAGCTAAAAACTTAACGCTGATGCCGCCGCCAGAAAAGTAACACATAGGTCCCGTCTCCTCAACATCCGTTGAAGGCGAGACAAAAACCCCTACTTGTGATTCACTCATTCACTGAAATTTCCTGTCCCAATTCATAGTATCTATGGGGAGTGGTTCATACTTCTTGACTGGGTAGAATTAGATGATGGCAGGCGGTGGTGGTGGCTCTCAACCTGAGGGGTGTAATGACACAGGGTAGTAGGGACAGAGAGAGGTGTTACAACAGGGGGCCGTAGGGACAGAGAGAGGTGTTACAACAGGTGGCAGTAGGGACAGAGAGAGGTATTACAACAGGGGAAGTAGGGACAGAGAGAGGTGTTACAACAGGTGGCAGTAGGGACAGAGAGAGGTATTACAACAGGGGCAGTAGGGACAGAGAGAGGTGTTACAACAGGTGCCAGTGAGGACAGTGAGAGGTGTTACAACAGGGGTAGGAGGGACAGAGAGAGGTGTTACAACAGGTGGCAGTGAGGACAGAGAGAGGTGTTACAACAGGTGGCAGTGAGGACAGAGAGAGGTGTTACAACAGGTGGCAGTGAGGACAGAGAGAGGTGTTACAACAGGTGGCAGTGAGGACAGAGAGAGGTGTTACAACAGGTGGCAGTGAGGACAGTGAGAGGTGTTACAACAGGGGAAGTAGGGACAGTGAGAGGTGTTACAACAGGGGGCAGTAGGGACAGAGAGAGGTGTTACAACAGGGGGCAGTGAAGACAGAGAGAGGTGTTACAACAGGTGGCAGTAGGGCCAGTGAGAGTTGTTACAACAGGTGGCAGTGGGGACAGAGAGAGGTGTTACAACAGGTGGCAGTAGGGACAGTGAGAGGTGTAACAACAGGTGATGGTACAGTGTGAAGATGGTGGGTACAGGGAGGGATGGTACAGTGTGAAGTTGATGGGTACAGGGAGGGATGGCACAGTGTGAAGGTGGTGGGTACAGGGAGGGATGGTACAATGTGAAGGTGGTGGATACAGGGAGGGATGGTATAGGTTGAAGGTAGTGGGTACAGGGAGAGGTGGTACAGTTTGAAGGTGGTGGGTACAGGGAGGGATGGTACAGTGTGAAGGTGGTGGGTACAGAAAAGGATTGTTTTGTGAAGGTGGTGGGTACAGGGAGGAATGGTATAGTGTGAAGATGGTGGGTACAGGGAGGGATGGTACAGTGTGAAGGTGGTGGGTACAGGGAGAGGTGGTACAGTTTGAAGGTGGTGGGTACAGGGAGGGATGGTACAGTGTGAAGATGGTGGGTACAGGGAGGAATGATACAGTGTGAAGGTGATGGGTACAGGGAGGGATGGTACAGTGTGAAGATGGTGGGTACAGGGAAGGATTGTTTTGTGAAGGTTGTGGGGACAGGGAGGAATGGTACAGTGTGAAGAGGGTGGGTACAGGGAGGGGTGGTACAGTGTGAAGGTGTTGGGTACAGGGAGGGATGGTACAGTGTGGAGGTAGTGGGAACAGGGAGAGATGGTACAGTTTGAAGGTGATGGGTACAGGGAGGGACGGCACAGTGTGAAGGTGGTGGGGACAGGGAGGGATGGTACAGTGTTAAGATGGTGGGTACAGGGAAGGCTTGTTTTGTGAAGGTTGTGGGTACAGGGAGGGATGGTACAGTGTGAAGGTGGTGGGTACAGGTAAGGATTGTTTTGTGAAGGTTGTGGGTACAGGGAGGGATGGTTCAGTGTGAAGGTGGTGGGTACAGGGAGGGATGGTACAGTGTGAAGATGGTGGGTACAGGGAGAGGTGGTATAGTTTGAAGATGGTGGGTACAGGGAGGGATGGTACAGTGTGAAGATGGTGGGTACAGGGAAGGTTGTGGGTATATGAGGGGTGTTACAGAGTGTGGGCAATGGGTACAGTGATTAGTGGTACAGCTGGGACAGTGTGGACATCAAGATAATGGGGATGGTTTGTACAGGAAGTGTATTCCTTACCTTTTGTGATGAAATATGTGTTAGGAGTCCTGTTAAGTTTCTTAGCTGTCTCAGGTGTACTCCAGTCAACATCTAAGGCACAGTTCAGTCGCACAAAGGAGGAACACTAAACAGATTACAAGTTAATGATACACATCAGTCTATAAACTAAGAATACCAAATAACCTGCCCTCTCTACCTATGCCCTTTCAAGGTACATTGTAGTAGTAAACCTAGATCTCCAAATACCCTGATCTGTTCTGGCAGTTACCCACTGGCATAACCTATGGGTTACATTGAAAAATTCAAACTTTAAAGAAGCTGAAGAATGAAGATTACGTTACTGTGTGGTGTGTTTTGGACAGCGTCTGACCTTTAATCACATGTAACATTTCCCGTAATATCAAGGCAGTAAGTGATAAGTTACCTTTTTCACAACAACAGTCTCTGGTTCCTCAGATTTAGTTTTCTTAGCAGCTGGTTCACCATCCCCATCCTCATCCTTTGTCACAGGCTTTTTTTTAATTTCCCTGCAACATATGGCTACATCAACACAAAGCTAGAAATGAATAAAATAAATGTTAAGTGGCACTGCTGATTAGATAAAAAGTTATGGACGTTTTCACACAAATAACAGATTTAGCAGCTACACATTCGACAAGAGGGAATATAAATGGGTATGTAAAGCTGGGTTTACAGTCATTGCATTGTAATTCAAGATTACATTTAAGTAGTCCAAACTCTTCCCACCTTTTCTGAATTCATAAATCCACAAATAACTTACTCTGCATATTCATGTTCACCAAGATCAGAGAACATGTAGCCGTAGTAACCAAATACATCCCCAGCATAGAACTTTATTCCATTGTCAGCGCAGATCTTGTTGATGCGTACAAGTTGGGTAGGACCACAACACGTGGCACACACCACATCAAACTGTGTGAAGAAGTCTGTATCTTTGCTGGCTACACTCCCCAAGTCAGCAGTCACAGTTACCATTGGGTTGAGCTGCTGAGTCCTGTCTAAGGAACAAACAGCTCTCTGGAATAGAGTGTTTCTGGTGAATACATGGATGTTAAGAACATTGAAGAAACAAGTTCGCTAAATGTTGTTACATTCTTTATATTGGTTCTATTTTTGCCATTTTTATAAATCTAAAATTGATACAATATGTATTTAACTTTCACATTAAAAGACTTACATAAGATGTAAACAAATGATTACATAAAGAAATCAAAAACATATTTTGGTGACGTTATTGTGCTTGCATTGTGTGAATTTGTGTTTTTTTATTGAGTTATAAGTATACTGAAGTTATATGTTATGTCTGTATGAATGGTCAGCTGTATGACGTGTTTGTGTTGTGTTATAAGAGTGTGTCCTGTGTTTATAACACAACTGACCATTGCTGACTGGAACAATAATTCTTATAGGTCAGTTTCAAACATATGATATATTTGATGCTGACTTATATATATACTATATCATACAATATGATGCAATTGTAATTTTAAGTGAAATGATATAATAACAAAATGACTGCAAAAACCACAGTGAGCCTTGATTGCATCCATATGCAACTAAAAAACTTCTCAAACACCGCTTACAAGTGGTACTCTAAGCTTATTGGTAGGTATAATTAATGATACAGAGTAAAATATACATACATTTTTACCAACATCAGATCTTGGCAGCAAGAACTGAGAGCAGGAATCTTCTTCTGTTACCTTCATTGTGAATGTAAAAAACAACAAGGCATTACAAGTGATACGAATCCCCTCGCATTCACACATTGTGTGCCATACGTATGAGGAAATGAATAGAAAATTCAATGATGAAACAGTAACTGCTCTAGCGACTGCCTCACCAAATCCGCTGAGGAATGAAGTTGATAGAGCGATGACAAAGTTTTTCTATAAATAGTAAGTGACCTTGAACTTTCACGCAGTAACCCGCAATGCACATTGTTCAAGATATTATCATACCAAACACTTGTATCAAGTTTCATGAAATTCTGGTGAGGAATGCAGTCACTAGAGCGATGACATTTTTTTCTCTCTCTAAAAATGGAAACAGTGACCTTGACCTTCAACATAGAAATCTGAAATGCATACTTGTTTTAATTTAGGCATTGTAATATTATCAAACAATTGCCATACCAAACACTTGTATAAAGTTTCATGAAATTTCATTAAGTAATGAAGTCGCTAGAGCGATGACAAAGGTTTTTCTAAAAATAGTAACAGTGACCTTGAACTTCTTTCGCAGTTACCCGAAACGTGAACTTGTTCAAGGTATTGTCATACCAAACACTTGTATGAAGTTTCATAAAATTCCATTGAGAAATGAGGTCGCTACAGTGATGACAAAGAAAATTGCAACAAACTCAACTCTGATTTCCTTATGGAGATTTTTAACAACTAACCAAACCTTATTCTGTTAAATGGCTGCCTCAGAAAATGTGGAAATGTTTGATGAATTATCTTCTTCATATTTATAAATGAGTTGAATGGGATAATTTTGCAATGCTTTTGTTCAAGCTTGTTTCCTGGTTATTGATTACCAAGATATCAACAATGTATTTAAATTATTTTGCAAAAACTAAAAACCAATTTGCATACACCTAACCTGGACTAATTGCAAATTCCCAAATATTTCATCCTGAATTCAACTGGTTCAACAGTATTTTGGTTCCTGTATTTTACAGATCCTACTAAAACTCTGGGAGCGGATCATGATGATGATGATGATTGAAGTCTTTCAAGATTTAACAGCTTTATACATGTGTACACATTGCATTTTCTCATGAGTCAAAATCACTCCAGACACAAACTTGTGAAACTTTTGCATCATAAAAGAGCAGCACTGATAACAAATACCAGGATTACAATTACACATGTATATACTACAGTACCAATTAAACTAAGGCAAGTGAATGTGTACCTCGGTATCATCCAGCATGGTAAGAGACTTGATTCCAGCTAAAACAATGTTCTTGGCTACTTCTGCACCTAAACCTCGCATCCCAATCAAAAGCACTCTTGAGGCACGCAATCTAGAAAAAAAACATTAAATCTTATTTTTTATCTGATTGTTGAAAAGGTACATTTTCAATGTGATTTTGTATGCCACAAAACCTAGTCATCAAATTAACAAATAATAATATGTGATCCTAGTTGAGTTGGTCTGTCTATTACAAAAGCACAAAAGTATGATATCCATATATTACATGTATATTTTGTGAATTAATAAATAGTGTAAGTATATCCTATGCAAAACATTTTATTCTATGTTGTCATTAAGAAAATGTAGCAGATACAAAATCTGAAATGATTTCCTGGATACATTTCCGTAATTATGGACGGTAGCAGTATCACAGTATGCTATGAATATGAATAAAAGTCAAAATGTGTTTGTTTAGCATCAAATAAAACTAAAGCAACTTATATTAAAGGGACAATTTAGTTCAGTTTTATTTATAACCTTGTCACAAAACTCTTTATGATTATATAGTTTGATACTCCCTATGAACAATTCATGTCGAGAAATTAACAAGAGACAATGTTTTATTGGTGTTTTTAAACCGTAATGGAGAAATCCTTAACTGTATAGCCGTACGTTTTAGCGACAGCTGTCGGTGAATTTCTAGCTAACAGTCTTTCCAGTCGAGGAGAGAAGGTAACATCTCGCTTTATTCGCCTAGCCTCTCTAAATACAAGTATATGCATGATATTTATAATTCTTAATTGCGATGTATTGTGTACATTCAAGAATGAGTTATGTGTGAACTCAGACTCGGAGCTGACACTGTGTTGTCGGTCGACAGCGTAGTGCTGTACATGTTTACTTCTTACTAAATGGCCTGGATATTGCCCTATTTCGGTCGTAGCTATTTTTATTACCGGCTTTCCAAAAAGATGAAACTGACCACACTGGACGTTTGCTTCAGGTCATGTCGTTATCAACTACATAAACTTTCGTTAGGAGATACATATTTTCAGTATCAACTTGATTTTCAGGTAATCAAAAAAACTTACTTCACTTACTTACTTGACAGCTGAGTAAATGTATGGAAATAAATTATGATTTCAGACTGACTGTTTGAAAATGATTGCTCATATATGTTTGACTAATCTTACTATACACTTTTTCATAAGACATACATTCAGAAGAGGATACTGTACCGTAAGCATATATCCAATAAAAGGAGGTTAAAATCATATTTAAGTGACTTGTCTGTTTGGAAAGGACATCTTCAGAAGCTCCAAAGTGACTATTTTTTTTACTTTTCTCCGGCATACACAACTGGATGGGTAAAGCAGTGTATATATACTGTATGCACTCTCAAACCGCTTGTCAGGTGAAAACTTGCTAAGCCCCAGTTGTCAAAAGTACAAAGAGTAATAGCTGATATCAACGAAAATTTCAGTTGCAAGATGTTTTGGGTGTGGCCTAAAAACAGTTTATTGCAATGTTTCAAGGCAACGACCAAGACCTTCGACCCTCCAAGAAGAGGTAGACAATGATCTAGCCACCACCCTTCCTGGAGACCACCAGATGTGGCTGCTGCATGCACATACATTCTGTACACACAACTGGGATTGTTTCTGTAGCTGTGATAGCTAGAACATTGTTTGGTTACTGTGTAAGTGGACAAACCATAAGAAACCAAAAAAAGTGCACAGTATGCCACAAGAAGGCCTTGTACATATCCTGATATAACTTGACTTTATTGTACCAATCGCCTTCAATTAGGCCACCAAGCTTAGAAGCTAGCACAGGTTCAGAAGTGGTACAACACTCCTACAGGTAGTAGCTTCTTCTGTCAATACACCTGTAATATAAACATTTATATTATAGATGTATTAAGTCCTATTGACAGACAAGGCTGGTACCTGTGGATCCCCCCGCTCGCACCATCTGACGTTTCAATACAGTGAAACTAGCCAGAGATTTTCCTACAATAACATTTGGGGCTGAATAATGGCCCCAGCTTTCCCATTGGAAAATTATTTGGTTATAATTGCCAATTTGTTGTTATAAAATTCTGAATTGGAAGGTGCAATAAATTTGATGGGCAATTTCCGGAAAAAATGGTGAAAAATCCCTGCTAGCTAATGGTTGCCACACAATCCACTAAGCGCATCACTTACATGTACCAGGTATACAAGTTTAAAGCTGACAATGTAAGTTAAAAAGCTTTTAATTAACTGAGATTAAAAAAAAATATCTGATTTTGAGATCTTCCCAGTGATTATCTCTTCCGGCTATCGTTTCTAAGGAAGTGCGCCGACATTTTAGTAATTGCCCTTGCTTGGTAACGAGTATGGGTCTTGCTGGGTATAAAAAGCGCATTACCTCTCAAACCGGTTATCATTCTACCACTGACCATCTTATGATTCAATACACTGCGCACCCTGATCGGCAACCGTTATCAAAAATCAAACTCACTAACCTGAAACACTGCACAGCTGGTTGTTACCTATATATAACTAAAAATACTTCAATAAATCCCATATCATCGGTCTTTCACATGCATAGATTCACACCCACACACGAAAACTGTATTATGAACTCTTAAGACTTGGTTGTGTAGACGCCTTGACTAGCAAGAGTGTTCAAAATGTGACACTCCCAGGTTTGTAGTCAACAATGTGAAATTTGATATTTGAACTGTTCTCATGATCATGTATGTTAATTTAAACTAGTATTGGTTCTCATGGAAATAATTAAACTAGTATTGTTTTCACACAGGATGTTATGACTAGTTGGATATCTAAGAGGTAGGCATCGGCGTTAGTCGTATGTTTATTGTATGATTGTGCATTAGATATTTTAATTGGTCATTATTATAATTTCCACTTTTCTTAGATAAATGGTATATTTGATATGTTCCATTTTATTCAACTGTTCTGATCAAATATTTTGGTTCAAAATCGTTAGTGTTCTATTTATATAGTATAGTAGTGCCACCTTGCGAACACGTTGAACAAATGATAGCCGGTTTGATGGGTAATGCAAGTACCTAAAGCGAGACCCATATACATTATAAAATGTCAGCACTTCCCTAGAAACAACAGCCGGACGAGATTGTCACTGGGGAAGATTTCAAAACCAGAAAAAAACACTTTTTAAAAAAAATCTCAATTGGAAGCTTTTTAATTTGCACTGTCAGCTTTAAGCCCCCAATGCCACCAGTCATGAAAATATCACTGAACCATGAGGAATTGTTTTACAGATACTCAAATAGCAGACATTCCAATATATCACTTGATACCAAAATAAACATGTTGTTACAAAGGTGACAAAAATGCCGCGGTTACAATTTTTGTTAACATTTCTTTTCTTTGGCTAAGTACAACTTACAACAGTAGCACCTGCAGCTTGTGTATATTGTCTGATTGTTACCGCGACATTGTTTAACCGTGCATTCAAGCTAGTCACGAGGTTACCTTCTCTGAGCGTCGAGACCCCATAGTCTGATTTGACGATCATAAAGAGCCGCCTCGTCCTCTGTTATTGCTTGTTGTTCTCCCATTATAAAGTTCTGCAAGTGACAAAATGAAACAAGCTTTCATTCCCATCCGAATCTACCGGGCACGATTGTAACGATTCTTTTGATTGGATCAATCGTTCCGGTCTGTCCAATCAACACCGTTTTTACATATTTGAGAAAAAGACCTAGCAATTATTTAGTTTCGAATCTGTACTGTGTTGCATGAAAATATAAAAAAGCTCACGTAGAATATTTAAAAAGTTGACATAAAATTTACCATTTTCATACAGAAACACCACTTTATGACATTAGATGCATGTTTTATTGAAATTACCAACTATGATGGTTCCAAATGTTACTCACACTGTTTCGTACAAAGCATGGGTTGCAATGACACTCGANGGTTCATAACTGGATCGTATGGGGTAGTATTGGGTAGTATTGGGTGGTATTGGGTAGTATTGGGTGGTATTGGGTAGTATTGGGTAATTAGACGCGCCCCTCGACTGGAGCCATGTGAAATTCGCTTGATCAGTTGATTTTTACAGAGACATGTATTGTTATGTATGTCTCTGATTATTAGAAGCTTCAGTTGGCGAGGAAGATAATTAACACTCGCAAAATGAATTTGAGATTCTCCAACTGGTCATCATGCCTAAAAAGTTTATGTAAACCTAACGGATTGCACATAACGTTAGGGATCAGACGTCAGGTAAGCTACAACGCTCGTCATCTGTCACTCATTATCGAGTTTTGTTTAGTTCCATAGAATCAGAGAGGTATAGACATATGATGCACGTAGATAGAAAAAAAAACAGTTAGTACATGTCATATTGATTATATTCGTGTGTAAATAAAGGTTTATGTGAGCAATGCAGGCCCATTTGGCTTCTTGTTAATTTGTGTTTTGGCATATGACTTTAAATATCAGTGGGTTGAAATTTTGGGTGGATATTATAACATCTTTTAGGGGGCTTGTAGATGTTTATCATTGCAATATTTGGTACTTGCATCCATTAATCCCCTGCTTCTGATGTTTAGTCAGGAATATTAATGATATGTGTACCAAAACACCCTAGTCCGAATTATTCTGACGTTTTATCGACCTTTTTCATATCGGTCTGTCGTCAATTAACGTCAGAACTCCGGCCCTCTATAATATGCGGGAAATATGCGACCCGCGCCGGAGCGCACTTCAAACTGATATTTTAGAAACAAATCGTCACTTTCACACACATGTCGCACATGGATCGAAAGATCTATTCTTTATGCACTAGGTGGTATCAATAACATGTTTCAAAGATCATTACGAAAAGTATTTTCCAACGTTTTCTATACCAACCCATGTTTTTTATGGAAATTAGGCCATGAGAAATGTCACATGACTTGATGAGATCTGGCGTTACCGAAGGTATTTCCCAACGTTATGACGTAGGCCAGCGAGATTTTAGTCACGTGGCATTGGAAGGCGGGGCTATCAAAAAAATAGAGTAAAACAGAGTAAGTTTGAAAAAATATGTTTTTAGTGATTGTATTAATTGTTTGAGGCATGTTATGTATATTCATCTTGTGCATGAAGAATAGATCTTTCGATCCATGTGCGACATGTGTGTGAAAGTGACGATTTGTTTCTTAAATATATGTTAACAAAATTGAAATTTATCAGCTTCATAAAATTAATAACTATTAGTATACATTTTAAATTACTTGTTTAGCATCAGATGAACATGTAAAAGATGTGGATTAATTTGGTTGCCTTACAAGTGTCAGCTGTAGGAAATTTCCCTTTAGCTCAGCGGTAGAGCATCGGGCTGGAGAGCCAAGGGTCGCGGGTTCGAGCCCCCTGGGACGGCACTATCGTTATCACTATTCCTCGTCCTATTACACACATTTACTGAACTTTCGTATTCTTGAACTGTTGCACCGTTTTGTTTTGTTTAGTACAATGTACATATACACAATATACCGCCAGTTCATCCACAGGTACTTGCCTCGTCTGTCAATACACCTATAATCATATTAAAGGTGTATTGACAGAAGAGGCTAGTACCTGTGGTTCAGCCAGTTGTGACATAGCAGTTCAAGTTCTAAATATTACCGGTATATATTAACTCGTTAAACTTCTAACATTTTCAGAGTTTTGTACCATAAACTATTATTCATTTGAGTTTTATTAAGATTGTTTTAAATTTGCAGAATATACATGTATGTACATGCTGACATTGATAATATTGCCAACAAAAATCTGTTACAATGAAACATGTATACATTGTGTTGTTATTGGTAATGATAAACTGTTGTTTTCAACTCTGCAGGCATTATGTTCTACAACCACAGACCATATTGAGAGTTCTGGATGGGATGAATCAGACTTGGTGCACAGAGGTATTTTTTGTATATGTATTGAATCGTTAACCACTTCCATCTGAAATTGATAATAATCTATCCTAAGGTATCAGTAGGGATTTTTACTCCATTTTTACTTTTAACCTAGATATATAGATATGCTTTCATGCATGATTTGCATGAATTCAAGAAAGTAAAAACGATTAATTTTCTGGAATTTAATGTGCCTTCCGAACATTAAGATTAACTTCAAGTTTCTTTGAGTTCATTTTTTTCATCCGATAGTGGGCTATTCAAATCACCCTGCATCTGTGGTCCGTCGTTCGTCCTGACACAATTGTTGTTATCGGTATTTTTCAAGAAGTACTAGAGGGATCTTTCTCAAACTTTATATGTAGGTTCCCCTTGGTCCTTAACTGTGCAGGGCAACTTTTGAGACTGATCAGCTAAAAAACATGGCCGACAGGCAGCCATCTTTGATTTTGATAGTAAAAGTTTGTTATCGGTATTTCTCAAGAAGTACCAGAGGGATCTTTCTCAAAATTTATATGTAGGTTCCCCTTGGTCCTTAGCTGTGCAGGGCAACTTTTGAGACTGATCGGATAAAGAACATAGCCGACAGGCAGCCATCTTGTATTTTTATAGTGAAAGTTTGTTATCGCTATTTCTCGGGAAGTACGGGAGGGATGTTACTCAAATTTTATATGTAGGTTCCCCTTGTTCCCTTGTTGTGCAGCAGTGCCTGAAAAGGGCGGTCACCTTCTCGCCAATGGCGGTTAAAGTCTTGCTCTAATGACCAAAGGTTGTCAAAAGTGAGGTAGTCACTGGCCCAACAAAAATAGTTTGGGTGACTGTCGAAAAATTAATGAATAAAAGAAATTATAGTCCCTTCCACATTAACTGGGGGGCAGTACATTTTTCAGTTGTCATTACTTCGATTTGAATCGAACCGTCCGAGATTTAGAAAATGTGATTTTTCTATATAAAATACTGTCAGGGTGTCTTCTTTGAGGTGCAAGTTTTGTGTATTTCTTTTTGGGAAGACATGAATGGAGTGGATCATGTCAGGTTTTAACTAGGGTTGAAGAATTAAAAATATAATGTTTTATTCTGTTTAACATATTACAAACATTGTGATGTTATATGTAATTTAAGTGAGCTGAAGCATTGTGTTAAATGCTGTGGAAATATTTCTTCCCAAAATTATTTGGGCATGAGGGATATTTCTCAAATTTGATATGTAGGTTCCCCTTGATCCCTCGTTGTGCATTTTATATTTTGAGACTGATCATCAAAACAAAATCGCTAAAGGAAGAACTAAACAGATCTTTCTCATATTGCAATGATCGATTATATCTCTTTCACATTAAGTACTGTACTAGTAAATATGTGAAATGACAAACTCACTTTGAAGGTTGGCTTTCATACACATCAAGAGAAAAGATCGAACTGACAAAGAACTAATGAAAATGGTACAATGGTGGGTGCCAAGATCCCTCTTGAGTTCACTTTTTATACGCCCGTCAAAGACGGGGACGTATTATGTTATCACGTGAGCGGGCGGGTGGGTG
>NW_018404007.1:270860-276919 GCF_002113885.1 Mizuhopecten yessoensis
GATAACCGCCATTATCCGACCATAATTTGTGGAGTTATGCCCCTTTATGGACTTGCCGAAACAGTGTCCGCTCGATATCTCGAGTAATTATTAACGGATTAACTTCAAACTTTACAACAAGGTTAATTACCATGTAACCTCGGACATGTTCAATAACCGCCATTATCCGACTATAATTTGTGGAGTTATGCCCCTTTATGGACTTGCCGAAACAGTGTCCGCTCGATATCTCAAGAAATTATTAACGGATTAACTTCAAACTTGACAACAAGGTTAATTACCATGAAAGCTCGGACAAGTTCGATAACCGCCATTATCCGACAATAATTTGTGGAGTTATGCCCCTTTACTTGCCGAAACATTGTCCGCTCGATATCTCGAGTAATTATAAACGGATTAACTTCAAACTTCACAACAAGGTTAATTACCATGAAACCTTGGACAAGTTTGATAACCGCCATTATCTGACTGTAATTATTGGAGTTATTCCCCTTGGTTTCATTAATGCGATGCATGTGTTCCATGATGTTAAATTGCACTCATGGATCTACCATTTATGTTGAATGATTTCTCTTTCAATATCAATTACTCACAAATACTTCATATATTTCAATCATACAAACAACTGCTCATTCAATGTGTGACGGGCGTATTATATACCGCTTGCGGTAACCTTGTTTATTACTATTAATAACCCATTTTAATGTAAATCAGTTTATGAACATACACATGTAACAAATAGGTGACTTGTACATGACAGACAGCTGGCTAGTTGAACTATTGCGAACAACCCAGCCCCACGAATGATACCTTACGGTCTGTACAAGTGGCGACAGAGGTTGACTGTTTATCATGTGGATAATTTACCAGAGTCATTGGTCAGTCTGGACACACTCCTTACTGGGTAACAGGAAACTATAAAAGGGTGATAGTGAGACTGTGTGGTCAAGAGAACAAAGGTAGTACAATGGAGAGCTAGAACTGTAGGAACTACGGGGAGTTAACAGGGATTACAGAGAGAGTGTGAGAGAATCACTTTATACATACATGTACATGTTAACTACTTTCTATACTGTGGAACAACAAAAATCAGAACTATTCATGTTTGTGTTACCTACTTGGGATTTAGGGAGGCTCACTGTATATATTTACTTCAGTGTAATGTCACGGATGTCGGTGTAGCTGCCACTCCCTCTATAACAACTTCCCTGACCCATGGAAACATATCAGATGATGACTGAGCTAGGAAAATGTGACATATTTGATTTACAATTTTCTATATTTCTTGAACGAATATTAGTTTTCTATATTTATATACTGGCTAGTGAGAGTTTTAACAAACACCTGCTTATTCTGGTATAAAAACAAATATCAGTGCCTATTGCTATTACCTCTCTTAAGGGTATTCAGGGGTGAAGGATTGTTGTTGTTAAAAAACCCTGATTGAAGAATTTTGTAATAAGATAAATGCAGTGTAAAATATATCCATGCCTGAAACTGATTTCTTGGGTATTTTTCATTGTGGTATAGTGTTAATTACAGCATTATTGCTGTTCCTATATTTTTAATTTTATTTTTCTGCACACTTAAGGATCATTTCTACTTCTAATATACAACAAATTGATACATCCTCATCCTCCTTCATGTTTCATAAACAGCAGACCCTATTGTTAAATAGCTATAGATGTACTTGATGTAAATTCCTCCATGTATAAGACAGTGTGGTGTTACTAAGGCTATAAAAGTATATGTTAATTCTCAGTCTATATATTATTATCTATTTTCTCTTAGGTACTGATGGAAATCTTCTGAAGCCAAAATTACCTATTATAACATCAAGAAAGATAGAATTCCCAAACAAATATGTGTCTCCTAAGCAGGCCTGGGTGGAGACACTGTCCACCATTGAGAGTCAGAAGTATGGCATGGTGGACCTGCACCCAGATATATTTGGTACATACCCTAGGTCAGTATAACATAATGTTTCAGCATGTCATTTTTAGCAAAGAATTCACGTTACAAATGTATCGAGCCTAAAAAGGTGAATGTATTTCAATCTATAAAAACTGACTCCTTCAGTAAGGTGAAAAGGATTTTAATTTCATTTACATGTAGTCTGTAACATCCTGTGGCCATGGAGCTTCATCATTGTATAAACAGAAGGCGTTGCCCCCTTAGAGGTGGATGGGTCGTGCCCAATAGGGAAAATATATGTAAACTTTCAAAATATTTGATATTGCATTGGCTGTAAATAGATATAGTCATTCTGGACCATTTAAAAGATGTATGCATTTCTTCACAGGTTAGATGTCCTCCAACGTAATGTAAAATGGCAGAGATTGTATAGACACATTGTAAGTTTTTATTTTTCTGGCTCAATTTGCTCACATGAAACATGAACTTTTTGCAAATTTTTTCAGTGTTTTCAAATATGTACATGTAGGATGAAAAGAAAGGTTGTATATCTATCTGAGTTGTGCCATTTGACATCATCCAGAGTATTTTGCATAGTGTAACATGCATATATATATATATAGGGTAAATCCAATATTGACCATCTCTGTGGGAAAGGGCTGACACAACATTTGTACCTTTGTGAGGAAAATAAGTATCACTAAAGCAGATGTAGACAAATTAGATTCAAACAGTATGCTTGCTTTAGCTTACACTGTTGATACCTTAGAAGGAATGAGGATAATAAAGATGATTGCTATCCGATATAAACTAATACATTGTACTGCAGGATTATGCACAAACTAAGACACGAGCAGAAGTGAGAGGTGGCGGCCATAAGCCTTGGATTCAGAAAGGTCGTGGCAAGGCCAGGCATAGTTCTATACGCTCCCCACTGTGGAAAGGTGGTAAGTATTCAGTTTCCTGTACACCTATATGGAGTGCATTTGGTTTATCAGTTATCCAATTCAATCTAATTGAAATTACATCTTCACACCCCTCACATTTACTGATATGCTGCTTGACATATCAGTAATCAGGAGCGATGTGAAGATATAATTCTAATTAGATTGTCAGTTATCAAGTTTCTCTCCGACCTACAAAAGCAGTCAACGGTATATATTTGTCCAGGTTCCTCCAGACTTTTTAAACAAGAAACATTCTTGGACTCCTTTCCAAATTTCCTGTCATATATGTTTAAAAAAATAATTTTGTTTGTTTCAGCTATATTTTTATCAAATAGTACATAATTATAATATCTCAATTTAAAATTAAAGAAAATTGTATTTTGATATGGCAAGAAAAACTAAAGTTGAATTTACATCTTCATGATAGATTATTTCTAGACCCTGTGATCTGACCTAACCAGAATTTGCAGTGTTCTCCCCAGAATGTTTTGAAAGAAGCATGGTATTTCAATATTTCTGTTAAAGCAGCACTCAATGTAAAATCAAAGCAGCATGGTAACTTTAGATTTACTATGAATAAATAGCAGAGAAGATCTAGGATAGCAGCATGGATTTTATCGATGATCAGTGATACAGTGACATATTATTATTGAGATATCAAAAGTGATAGCTGACATACAACTTAACCAATAGTTACCCTGACAAGTTATTACTCCTTAACTTTGTTGTAAGGGTAAAAATTACAAAGTTGCCATTCATGGTACTGATGGTACATAATTATGGCTTCACGTAATGAATGATTAATCAAGTGTTGGAAAAATAACTCTGACAAGTTTTGCTTTCCATTGTGTTTTACAGGAGGAGTAATAAATGGTCCCCGTGGTCCAAAAAGTCACTTCTTTATGCTGCCAACTGAGTACAGAGCCATGGGGCTGCGAGTGGCTCTCTCTGTTAAGTATGCTCAGGATGACCTGCACATTGTTGACTCCCTGGATATACCTGATGATCGTCCCGAGGTAGGTGTCAGAAGTAATAACTGATGGCCTTTTGCAGTTTAGTAACTCTGATTGTACTGAAATACTACTTACACAGAGAGTAAAGCCTGATAAGTTATACTTACTTACAAGTCTATGGTAATACAAACAGTGTTAATAACTTACTTACAAGTCTATGGTAATACAAACAGTGTTATAAGCCCACCATTATCTGATAATCCGTCGTTTGTCCGTCCGTCCATCCCTCTGTTGTCAGTAGTCCATCTGTCATCCTTTCATCTGTGCAACAGGCAGCCATCTTGGATTATGACAGTGAAGGTTTGTTATCGCTATTTCTCAGGAAGTGCTGGATGGATCTTTCTCAAATTTGTGAAGTTAGTTTCCCTTGGTCCTTAATTGTGCATGTTTAACTTATGAGACTGATGGTGTTCAAAAAATGGTGGACAAGTGCACGTGGCCATCTTGGATATTGACAGTTAAAATTTGATATCGCTAATTCTCAAATGTGATGTACGTTCCCCTTGGTCCTTAGTATTGCATGTTTTATTTTTTAGAGTGATCATAAAAACAAGAACAGATCTTTCTCATATTGCAGCTTCGGTTCTATTTCTTTCACATTAAGTAATGCACTAGTAAATATGTGAAACAACAAATGCAAACTCACTTTGAAGGTTGTCTTTTATACACAGCAGTATGAAGTTTAGATCAAAAGATACCTCAAGGTGCATTTACTGATTACATAACTTGATCAAACAGATAAGAGAAAAAATTGAACTGACATAGAACAAATGAAGATGGTGCAATGGTGGGCACCAAGATCTCGCTGGGATCTCTTTGTATTGATATACCCACTGACAAGTCTAAGTCAATACACCTTAGGTAACACACAGATTACTGAAGTAAATGTTGTCCTGTCATGAATATTTAGATAATCCAGTTGGATATGTACCACTTAACTGTAGGTATTGGAAATCACCAAAATTTAGAAGATAGGATCGTCAAATACCAAAATTGGATGCACCAAAAGACTAAATGCCAAAATATCTCTTAGTACAGTCATTTCTTCAAATCGTTTTCACATTTATTTCCAGTACCTTCAAGATTTGATGGACACAAGATTTTGGGGATTTTCCTGTCTCTTTGTGGATGAGTAAGTGTGAAATTTTACTCGTTTATTCTGAATATCCGTCAATGATAGGGATTGCCCGATTGGTGGATGAGCAAATGTGGAATTCTACTGATTCTCTTTCTGAATATCAGTCATTGATTGGGATTCTACTAGCTTTTTGTGAACGAGTGTGATATTGTTATGTCTATTTCTGAATATCAGTCGGTGTATTGTTAATGTGTTAGAATGCTTGTTTGGGTTTACACGATTTTTGACAATACAAGCATTTGTTTGACAGTTATGCCCATCCAAACTATTTCCCCATGGTTTTGTGATAAACTTGACAAACTGTTGAATGAGGCCAATGAGCATCCTGAAATGGTTCAAAGGTGAATCGTCCAAGTAGAGCAATGGAGGCAGTTATCGACAGTCTAAGCTTCAAATTTGTTTTTCCAGTTTACCGTTTTGCGTAAGTTATTTTATGATGGCATTTCGAAGAAGTCGGGAAACGTACTCTATTTCATCATCTGCAATAAACGTACATGTGACGAATCGCGGGAGAAATCATTGTTTTGAGGTAGTTATCGACAGCTAAGTTAAAATGTTAATTATTTCTATTATTAATCTCTAATAATACATTCATTTGTTCTGACGTGTGCCCAATTGCTTAAAAAAGGTATAAACATGTCAAGTCATAAATGTAAACAAACACGCTCCCTTTTCTGCACGCATGCGCAAACAGTCACCGTCACAGCATTTTGATCAAACACATTTTTAGGTCACCTGAGACAAAGTCTCAAGTGACCTATTGCGATCGCCTTTTGTCCGTCGTCGTCCGTCGTCCGTCGTCCGTCGTGCGTCCGTAAACAGTTTACATTTTCGACTTCTTCTCCAAAACCCCTGAACCAATTTCAATGAAATTTTGCAGGGACCTTCAATGGACAAAGGTCAACAAAAATAGTTGCCGGTTTAGTCCTAAGCCCCCAGGGGCCTGAGGGGCGGGGCCAAAAAGGGTCAAATTGACTAAAATTTCAAAAATCTTCTTCTCCAAAACCCCTGAACCAATTTCAATGAAATTTTGCAGGGACCTTCCAT